>NC_056562.1:38977124-39015827 GCF_013358625.1 Macadamia integrifolia | reverse complement strand
ACAAAACTTGGGTACAAAATCCCAAAAGCCAACGAATGAAATATTATCTTTATTACTTATATATTTACAACTTTTATGTTCAATGCATGTCCTTGAATTTATGATTGCATTAATGTATCCCCTAAAATCTAAACCCCTCTGTACCCTTGTCTATGTTTGGATGCTGAGAAAAAAAATTGTAATAAAGCAAAAAATTATAGTATTATATGGGGGTGTCAATTCCAGGCCTGCATCGGTAGGTCCGATCAAACCTGATACATTTATGGCCCGACATAGATCGGCCCGATTAGTAAACGTGCCCGACACGTTAATAAATAGGTAGTACACGGTGTAGCCGCCTAGCCCGATGGGAGTCTAATCGGCCTGACATTTTTACAAGCTCGACTTGAATCGACTCATTTAAGCCCGACCTAGCCCGACCCCTCTAATACTACATGTATTTTTTTTTTTTTAAATACTATTTGTATTTAGTGCTAAGGCTATGTGATATGTACAGTTGAGATTGTGGTGATTGTTCTCCGAACATTAATATTTTTCAAACATAGTTTAATTAATTTAAACTTGCTCAACTTGTGTTGTGTAGGCATAGTTTAATTGATTTGAGTTCCGCTGGGTTAAAAACCGAGTACCTTAGTGACTTGGCTACTTCCATCTTTGGCTTAATCCATTTTAATTATGGGATATTATTTTGCTATGTTCATCTTTGCCTCATTTTATTAGTATTACTTTCAAGCACATTTAAAAGATCAATTTTAAAGAGGACCCGTTTAAAGCCCGTTTAAAGTTAAATATATCTATAGCTGGGTTAAAGCCCGTTTATGGCAGCCTGTACCATGCCTGCTCTAGCTAAACGGGCATTCACTGTGTAGCCCTATAAATTGGCTGAGCCCAATCAGGCCCGACTAAGACCGACCCAACCCAACCGATTGACACCCTAGTATTACAGTCATTGATATATACATATATACATTTTATTAACATCCAAACATTTATGTGAGGAGAAGCAGGAGTTTCTAAGCTTAACCCTCTTTTTTTTTTTTTTTTTTTTTTAATAATCTTAATTCTTAGAGGTTTTATACTTACGCCAGTTTTTTCTGGTTTCTATACGTTTATTATGCAAAATTATAGGGTGCTCTTTCTTACTTCTTTGTCGGCTCCCCAACATCCGATCATCGATGCATTATAGGTCTAGGGTTTCTGCTCTCTGATCAGTCTTTGAATTTTTTTACTAACATTTGGTTTCTTCGAGTCCTGTCATCATGGGGGACTGGCATGATCTCGCTCAATCAGTAGTCATCGGTCTCATCTTCTCTTTCCTTGTTGCGAAGCTTATATCCATGGTTATTTCATTCAGAGATGAAAACCTTAGATTGGCACGCGAAGAGAGTATACCGTCCATGTCGGTTGAAGTTGAATCTTCGTCTGCTGTGGAAGAGCCTGGTGCAGTCTCTGAAAAACAAAGTGCCGCCGCAGAAGAGAAACTCCGTGTTGATGAAGGAAATCAAGATGTTATCGAGAAGCAGAGCAAGCAGAGCGAGAGTTATTTGGAAGATGATGACGATGATGATTGGGAAGGAGTTGAGACTACCGAGCTTGATGATATATTTAGTGCTGCTGCGACTTTTGTGGCTACTGCTGCTGCTGATCGTCTGTCACTGAAGGTCTCTAACGATGTTCAATTGCAGCTTTATGGTCTCTATAAGATTGCCACCGAGGGTCCTTGCGGCACACCGCAACCTTCTGCCCTCAAGATGTCGGCTCGTGCCAAGTGGTATTCCTCTATGCTTTCTTGCTTACTGCTAGGTTTCAATTTTCAGTCATTCAACTATTCGTGCTTAATCATTCAATTATTATTATTTTTTTCTTTATATTGTAATATTTGAGTGTTTCTCCATTTAATAATGTGAAAGGGAAGGATTTTGATGAGTAGTTTGGTCTCTACGAATTCAAGATGTGATAGTTCTGAAACTTAATATCTCTTTAAATAATGAAAAATAGATAAACCCTTATGGATATCATAACTATTCTTTATTTGGGGCGGACTTGATTTTTTATTTGTTATCATAGACGGGCTATATAATTGAAATTTTGCACGGTGAAAGTTTTCATCATAGTAAGTAATTATGTGTTACCCAATATGGGTTCGCATGGTATATGGGCATGTCCAAAAATTTGACATTGGACAAAACCTTCAAAACCTAGGATAAATTTTGCACAACTAGTTAACTGTTCAGTGGTCCTAACTCATTCTTTTGGATAGCAGAGCACAATAGATTTTATTGGGGACTCCAGGGTCAGCCACCTAGAGGAGCCCCAAGTATAATTGGGCCTCATGGAATAGATAGTGAGATATAGCTTGGTGAAATGCAATTTAGCCCACCTAATGATTAGAGTCATAGATGTGAGGCCAAACTAGGATTGCCATTCATGTTGACAAGAAGCAAAAATCTCCTTTTTAGCTAAAAACATGCCTGTTATAATATTTCTTAAAACCAATAGATGCTGGACATGCTCTCCCTTTTTAATGCATCCTTTGTGAAGAAATTGGCTGCCCAAGTTGCGTCTGCAGGAATTTCATTTATTTTGTTGCATCATCTGGAAAGAAAGAGATGCAAGGGTTTTGTTGCCCAAATTGGCTGCCCTTTTTCGGAACCGTATGTTTTCCAGTTAAATGTTTCTGATTACTGTTATCCAAGGGTTTAAGATTGGTAGTAGACCCTGGATCCTTCTCAATCTTGATCAGTTTGGGTAGCTATTCCAGTTTTTCGAAAAACTGATATTCCCGGTGGATTGTCCCTTCCACTTTGTTTTGCAGATTGCATTGTTCCATTGACTCTTGGCCTAGGTAGGGTGATCAGGAGTGGGTAATCCTTGAAACCATGCTGGTATGTCCTTGTGTTTTAAAAAGAGAAAGCCAGTGCACAAGGCTCCCGCTACTGCAGGGTCTGGTACGTCCTAGTGTTCTGGCGACGGTATTCTGATCACTTATAAAACAAGAAGGAGAAGTAGGAAGATGCTATGTTGATATTTGGTTGTTTGACTAGTTCTGTAGTTATTGCCTTCTAACCTTTTTACCTTGCATTGAATAGCCACTATTTTTATTTTTGACCTCACCCTTTCATGCCTGAGTGATAGAAAAAATGAATTTCTGGTGATATGTGCAAGGAATGCATGGCAGAGGTTGGGGTCTATGCCTCCAGAAGAAGCAATGCAGAAGTATATAATAATAGTTAGCGAGCTATATCCTTCTTGGGCAGCTGGATCTACTGTTGTGGGTATCTGACCATTTAATGTTACATCTATGTGGTTTCCAATCTTTCTATACTTTCTTGACTAAGTTCTTTATTTATTCCTCTCATATGGCTGCATTAAAAAGAAGCGTAAAGATGGAGGCAATGATGCACCTATTTCAGATGCTAAAGGAACAAGAACAATGGGCCCAGTTTTCAGCACCTTTGTTTATGAGGAGTCTTCTGGAGATGATTTGTAAGATTCCTTAGCTATTGGTTGTATAATTTTTTGTCATTGTTTATTTATTTGTACATAAAGGTGAGCTTTTGCACCTACAGGGGGTTGTGTTAACTGTTATGTGCATATGAATAAGTATGTTTATGTGTTAGATGTCTGTGTTGAATTCTACAACATGGAGTTAACTCAATAATATGGTCATTATACTTTTCTTCATTTACATATCTTGATTGATATATCTTTGACACCATAGTTACTTTTTCTTCTATATTTAGAAGATGGAGCTTAAGATCATTATTGGGTAAAGAGAATTAAAGCTACCTTTTTATATTTGCCGTAATGTCTATAAGACAAGAAGTATAGGTCTTTGTGACGTCAATTCATATGAAGATGATCATGGCAGGTTTTTTGGATTGTTCCCATGAGAAACTGGAATGTGTTTTCACGCATTTAAATTTAAAATTTGTCCTTTATTCATTTTTGGTTCAGTGTGGAGTCTTTGTGAGTGTTTCTGTGTTATTATCAGATGAAGGATGACATTAATTTGCTTTTGTGGTTGGAGTTGAATATTGCGCGGAGATTAACTTCCAGTACGGAAGTTGCTAGTATTGGTTTAAATAATTGAATAAGGCAGGAAATATTTCTACTATTTTGTAATATTTTTGTTTGCTCAGACTCCCAATTGCTGCAAAGCAACCAACTGCCCTTTCAGGTTTTTGTTCATTTAGTGTATGTGAAAAAAGTATTAGCAAATGAAACCACAATTCCTGCATACAACTTTCCCTTTTTGTCTATTTATCTTTGAGTTTTGGGTGATCTGCCCTTGTGCATCAAGAGAAGGTGAATTTCTTGAAAAAGGGAAGGGTCTTGAAATTGAAATATACACATTTATTTCTGAACACATTTGTAAGAAGAGAAAGGTTTTTTAGGTGGATCACCTTGTATTCTTTGTGAGGTGACCCTTCTTCCTATTGCAGCCATGAGCCATGTGGCTGAGTATGGACAATGAATCACATGGGGACACTCTGGATTTGCTACATTTCCAGTTCTCAGTTCACCCAATTTTTTTATTCCTGTATGGACTTATCTGCTAGAATACCAGTCATTAAATTTTTGTTTATGTTTCTTTTAGTAAAAAATTACCAAAAAGAGGGAATTTATTTTCAACAATGCTTTTTAGGCTTGAACTTTACAATAAGTGTAGGATCACAGTACTGTTCTCATGAACAGATTCAGCTCATGGATCCCTTTTAGGCTGTGAACCAGGTTGCATGTGGCTTTTTTTTCTTTTTGCATCATCTCCTAGATTCCTTTATTACATGACTCTTCGAGCAAACCCATCCCATATATTATCTAAGTAGTCAATATATTATTATATTCTATTCAAGCTTTCTATGGACTCAAAGAGTATAGGTGGGAATCCTCTGGAAATTTATTCATGTGCTTACATTCCATAAAGATATATATTCATCAAAGATTCTAATGGTTATCCTCTTAAATTCTCAGGAAGATGGAAGCTATACATGCCTGTGCAAGGGAAGGAGATATGAATAGCTTGCTTAAACATGTAGATAGTGGTGTTTCAATTAATCTTAGAGGTACGTAGTTGATAATTATCGTAGTCAACAATACATGATGTCTTTTTGTACTTACTTTTTAATTTGCTTGTGGTTATCGAGCATCAGATACTAAGTCAGTCTACATGATATCTACAGTTGAGGACACAGATGTCTCTTTGTACATGTAGTTTTAATCCTCAGATTCTTCATATTTTCTTGTATGGGTTGGATGTAAAAAATTTAAGCCAATAAGCTGTAAATTTTGAATATCTGTAAACTGAAATTACTTAAAATTTCCTAGAGTTGACTTCCTCAAATTTGCGTGAAACTGAAATTGGATGTTTAAGTTTCAGTTTTTTCCAAGCTAAAATGTTTGTCCTTATTTTATGCTTATTGTGTGCATGTGCGATTTTAGTGTAGCTGAAATGAGGATGGTTAGATTGCTGAGTGGTAAGAAAAAGAAAAAAAAAAAAATGAGCATACTCAGTGCACAAGGCTCCTGCCAATGCGGGGTCTGGGGAGGGTCATAATGTACGCAGCCTTACCTCTGCTTCGCAGATAGGCTGTTTCCAGACTCGAACCCACGACCACTAGGTCGCAATGGAACAACCTTATTGCTGAGGGGTAAAAGCAGAAAATATTAAATTAGAAATGAACACTTTAGATATATTCATTAATGAAGTTACAATATCTAATAAGTTTAGAGATGATTGAGGTGCCCTGGACATGAACATGAGCAACGGCAGTCTCTGAATGCTCCGGCGAGGAGTAATATGATTCTAATTGGAAGTAGGCCTACATTACTTTGGGAGAAGTGGTGAGAAAATGCATGTGTGGCCTAGGATTAACAGGTATGGATCAAAGTAGAGTGGAACATGATTCATGTAGCTGATACCATTTAGATGTGATGAAGCTTAGTTGAGTTGAGTTGGGTTGAATGCACATGTAGTGTTAAGGTTAAAAGTTAAACAAGAATGTTCAATCCCCTCCCTCCACCCCTGTGTACACCCCAAAAGAAATCTACGGTAATTGATGTTTTGAGATAGATCTTTCGACCCTCCGTGGTTGGTCTAACATAGAAATTATGGATCTGCCACCCTCTTGGATAACATTAAACCAGACCATGGAAACCTTGCTATATCGAGTTGCAGTTAGATCCTGTGTCATTGTATTTTTCTCTTCCTGCTAAATTGATAAGAAGGGTACTCTTACAATTTCGACATTTGTCTCCATAATTACCATGACTTCATAGCAATGATGCTTTTCCATTGTGTTCAAGCATGGGAGTTCAGGTTGGAAATTGTATGGAGAACATGGCAATGAAGTCTTAGAATTAGTGTATTGTCATGTAATGTGCTGCTCTGCCTTTACCAAATACTCTTGTCGCAGCTTTGCTTCTTGATAGTTGGTATTAACATGTTACATTCAATATGCTTCTCAAGTATCCACGAGAGGAAACAGGAATCTGAAGAAGTGGTTAAAGATTTATATTCATCCTAGACATTTCAGTTTTCCTGAGATATTCCAAATGATATGCTTGCAGATGGTGAGGGCCGAACCCCTGTGCATTGGGCTGTTGACCGTGGACATCTCAACATTGTGGAGCTACTTGTCAGCAGGAATGCCGATGTAAATGCTAAGGTAAAAGTCAATAACATTCCATGTGGCTCAAACATTCAGGTGCGAATTTGTGTCTTGGAGTCGAATCCAGCTAATGTTGCATCCTAGGATTTAGGGAATCCTCTTGTATGGATCCATCATCCACGTACTAGCATAGGTAAGTAGGCAGATGTATGTAGAATTCATAATGATCTAGATGCATCTTGCATTCAATTATCCACATCCATAGTTGTCGAGGCGTTGCCTAGGTGTCCTGGCCATTTTTTTTCCCTTGCTTGGTCACCAGTGTCTGACTTATTTTTTGACCCCTCAAACATTTTTTTTCACCTAGGTACCATGACAACTACGCCCACATCTGATAATGAAAGTGAAAATCAAAGTCTGCAATCATGGAAGTACCCCAACCTTCCTCCCCCCCTCTCCCCATGCAAAAAAATGAATAAAATATGCTTGCAATTATGAATTTACATTCAGAATTTCAAATGTAATAGTTTCTAAAAATTTATTTGTTAAGTTTGTCTCGAATTCTTGACCTGCTTTGAAGATTGACCCGCTTCGACATATTTTGGTGGCGACCCAAATGGGAAGTTTTCTGATATCTGTGATAGAAGCAGAGGGGTTAGGGCCGATTGGGGGTGCAGGGGAGTGGCCCCTGCGTTATGGTTCGACCGCATTGATCGCGACCCCATGGATCGACCCGCGACTTGGAGTATATAATGTACTGTTGTCTTGTTGAGCAAGTCATTGTATTTTGGGGATTTTTCGAGCTAGAGTTTTAGGGCGAGTTTTCTTGCCGTTGCTTATGTGCAATATCTCTTCTGCATAGTGAAACATCTTCTTCTTCGCCCGAGGACGTAGCACACCACATCAGTGTGTGAACTACATTAAATCTCTATGTTGTGCGGATATATTGTTTGTTTATTTACGTATTTCTTGATGTTTGCTCTAACACTATTCTTTTGGAAGGTTAAGAGGGTATGAGTCTAGTGTTTTGAAGGAACATTGGGATGCTTCCAGGATGCCTTCTGTGACTTTTGGGCACCATCGTTTTACCATATTGTTTTTCCTTCATCTGGTGGTTGTCCTTGCAGTCTCCCTTTTCAAGGTGGTTGGGCACCTTCTGGGAGGGGAAAAAATGGAAAAGGGAAAGGGTAGGGTGGGGTGGGGAATCTGCTGCCCCCCATCCATCCTGATCTTAAACAATAAATAAATAAATAAATAAATAGAAGCAGTGGCATTGCATAGAAAAGAGAAGGGGGTGGGGGCTGCTAGATTTAAAATACTTCTCTGCCCACCATCTTCCTTTTATAATATACATTTTCAGGTCTCAGTCTCTGATTTTATTTGTTGCTACATTTCCCCTCTAAAGATGATCTAGTTTTAGTTGGTAATTTTGCAATTTTTTTTACTGAACATATATATTTATGGTTTTCCATTCTTATTTCTTTTGGCACTGTTTCTTCTCTATTTAAGGATAACGAGGGTCAAACTCCATTGCACTACGCGGCAGTCTGTGACAGAGAAGCAATTGCTGAATATCTGGTGAAGCATAATGCAGACATCAATGAGAAAGACAATGATGGCTGCTCCCCTTCTGACCTATGTGAGTCAAACTGGCCCTGGATGTCCTGTTCATCTGGGAAAACGATTGGCTAATGGTTTCCCTTCATTTGTCTACCACCATGGAGATTTTTCGACAAAATCCTGCAGCATGTATATAACCCTAGGACATACTGTGATAACATATTAGTATATTTCCGGTGCAGCATATTCTTTCATTGTTACTTACCCACCCACCCAAAAAAACGGAGCTCTCTCTCTCTCTCTCTATAGGTGCAAAATGTAATGCAAGCTCACTTGTTAATTGGCGTACATTTGACATTATTTTTTTTTATGGTAAACATTGACACTACTATTGACTATATATATATAAAAAAAAAAAAGGTTTGAAGAGGCTCAAGGATGGTTTTGCTCGAACAGGTGCAGTGTACGTACCTATCTGAGCTGGTTAATGTATCATCCATCATTTATTTATGACTTGGGTGTGTATTGATCTTTCATTTTCTGTATTATGAAGATCTCCTATTCAACAAGTGAAATTGCAGAATACTATGAAATGGCGAGAATCGGGTTTTGGCCGAGTAATTTACTTAAGAGAAAGAGTTTTCCTTCACCTGTAGATGGGGAAGAATTCCTTCGCTATTGGTGATGTGTTCATCATGTGATTAGATTCTTGTATTATTATCAACTCCTGCCCTCTATTGTACAATGTCAAAGCCAAGGATTCAAAACTAAGGAATGGGATTGAATCGAATTGGGGTCGTGGTCTATTTCAATCGAGATCAGAGTCA
The DNA here is from genome assembly GCF_013358625.1 of Macadamia integrifolia. NCBI lineage: Eukaryota > Viridiplantae > Streptophyta > Magnoliopsida > Proteales > Proteaceae > Macadamia > Macadamia integrifolia. The sequence continues at coordinate 39,006,829 of NC_056562.1, read as the reverse complement.
GTAGGGATCCAATTGGTATAAAAAGAAAAAACCTTAGAATCAGCCCTCGGATTTAAACATCTAGCAATTCTATGATTTGGACTAAATCAGATGTGTCAAATCAGCTTGGATTAGGGTACGTTGAAGGAGAGCGGATCTGGTTTTTTGGACGTATGAGAACGACCTTGATCCATGGATTTAGAATCAATTTTCTCTCTTCATTTAGTAGATTATAAATCCATGGACTAAGGATGTAGGAGAACATTTTCATATGTCAATTATTCGATTCTGATTTGAATCAGCAAATTTGAATCGTTTTTTGAAGCGGTGAAAATGCCCCTCTTCAATTTGACAGTATAGTTAGTTATTTGGGGGTTGGGGGGAGGGGGGGAGACCTAATCCCTTCTAAGTTTACCAATCTCTTCTATTCTAAGTTTACCAATCTCTTCTAAGTTTAAGTAGGGGGTGATTCTAAGAGGTAGCTCAAAATATTTAGTCAGAGAAAAAACACTAATTATCTCAAAGGGGCAGGGGTGTCTTTTCATAATGTCCTTGTTAAGCACGATACACGTGAGGATCTAGTGATGCACTCTGTGAAAGGCAAGTAAAATAATCAAGTCAATTAGTTTCCCACAGACTAACAAAAAAGATTTACCAAAAAATTTGGGGGGAAATAGCACGATAGAAAATGAGTCCTACCCCATACATGTTCTCCAGAAACAACAATTCAAAGGGAACAGGAGGAAGACTCATCAGAGAGAATAAACATTTTTCCTCGGTGCTTCTGATTTCTCCCCTGTTCCTCATCCTGTAAGTTCCACTGTTCAAATTGCAAGAAGAACCTCCCTCTGCAATCTTTCCTACCTCATCTTCTCAATTTCTTTTGGAGCAGTCAGCAAAAAAAGTCAAATGAGATCCTACAGTTCATCATGTGAATCATCATCATCATCATCACCACCTGAGGCACCGCCCGGGGCTCCTCCAGATCTCTGATAGACAGCGGCAATGATTGGGTTGCACACAGCCTCTACTTCTTTGAGCTTCTCATCATAGTCATCTTTCTCAGCACTCTGGTTTTCATCAAGCCATTCAAGGGCCTCCTTCACGGCTGTCTCAATCTTTTCCTTCTCCTCTGACTCCAATTTGTCGGCAAGCTTGTCCTTGTCATTGATCTGGTTCTTCATGTTGTACACATAAGTTTCCAAGCTGTTACGTGCATCAACCTTCTCCTTCACCTTCTTGTCTTCCTCAGCAAACTCCTCTGCCTCCTGGACCATTCGGTCAATCTCCTCCTGACTCAGCCGACCCTTGTCATTGGTGATGGTAATCTTCTCAGATCGGCCTGTGCCCTTGTCTTCGGCCTTGACATTAAGGATACCATTGGCATCAACTTCAAATGTTACTTCAATCTGTGGGGTTCCCCTGTTCAAGGACGGTGGATTCTCATTTATATCTCTATGAAATTGAACTAAACAATTTAAAAGAAGGCACTTCAGTATTGAATAATGTCAAACCTTGGAGCAGGGGCAATGCCAGAGAGATCAAATTTCCCTAGCTCCCTACAGTCCTTTGTAAAACTCCTTTCACCTTCAAAAACCTGCCACACATCATAAGCTACTTATCAGAATTGGATGTCAAAGACCTTGTATGCATCGCATACATCCAATTCCATGGTTCCAGTAATGAGATCTGAGATGACAAGATCATTGCTTTATGTACTGTAACTCATGGAATGGTGGGCTACAGTTCCCAAATTCCAATGCCGTGTGAAAAATGCGTGGAATCTTACAATCCCTCTACGCTTCAGCAACTGTGGAAGAAACATTAGTTACCTGAATGGAGACGGTCGTCTGCTGGTCTTGGTAAGTGGTGAAAACCTGAGATTTCTTGGTTGGGATGACAGTATTTCTCGGAATTAACTTGGTCATCACTCCACCAACGGTTTCAATACCAAGAGTAAGAGGAGCCACATCCAAAAGAAGAATATCTACATCAATTACATCAACATGTTATTTAGTCAAGTGCAGAACACTTTTATTTTGGGGTGGGGAGTCGGGGAGGGGGTGTGGGTGTGGGTGGAGGTGGGATTGGAGGCAATGGGGGTTGAAGTTTCTAAGTGTAACTAAAATAATAACTGGGTTATCTTAAAAATGAGCAGAAAATAATACCTTTTGTTTCATCACCACCCTCTCCACTCAAGATGCTTCCTTGTACAGCAGCGCCATAAGCAACAGCCTCATCTGGATTGACACCCTTGTTAGGTTCCTTTCCATCAAAGTAATCCTTGAGAAGTTGTTGAACCTTGGGAATCCTGGTACTTCCACCGACGAGAACTATCTCGTCAATCTGGTTCTTTTGCAATCCAGCATCTTCCATTGCCTTCTTTACTGGTCCCATGGTCTTTCGGAACAAATCATTGTTCAATTCCTCAAAACGAGCTCTGGTCAGTGGTTCAGAGAAATCCAAGCCGTCATAGAGAGATTCAATCTCCACACGGACCTGGTGCTGGCTACTTAAAGCTCTCTTGGCACGCTCAGCCTCCCTCCTGAGCTTCCCAAGAGCCCTATTGTCCTTGGTAATGTCTTTTCCGTGCTTCTTTTTGATCAGCTTGATGAAGTACTCCATAATTCTTTGGTCAAAATCCTCACCTGCAAGATTTTCCACCATTGCAAGCAATCAACACCACTTTCCTTCAAAACATTCCAAAAAGCACAAAACAGAAAGTATCTAAAAGCGACCATTACATATATATAACCAGCAACATTCATACCTCCAAGATGAGTGTCCCCGTTTGTGGCAAGAACCTCAAAGACACCATTATCAATAGTCAAAATACTGACATCGAATGTACCGCCACCAAGATCAAATACAAGGATGTTCTTTTCCCCACCCTTCTTGTCCAAACCATAGGCAATGGCCGCTGCAGTTGGTTCATTGATAATTCTCGCAACATTCAATCCCGCAATGACTCCAGCATCCTTGGTAGCCTGTCTCTGTGCATCATTAAAGTAGGCTGCAAAAGGCATGAGATAGAATCAGTAAAATTCCATATAAACCTATTTTTATACTCTATGGTGATGTTCACTTCAAAGCTCACAAATGCTTTCATACCAGGAACTGTAACAACAGCATCCTTGATTTTCTTTCCAAGGAATGCTTCAGCTGTCTCTTTCATCTTAATGAGAATCATGGCACTGATCTCCTCTGGACTAAAGACCTTGGTCTCCCCATCCTTAATCTTTACTTGAATATAAGGCTTGCCATCCTTGTTCACAATCTTATATGGAACAAGTTTCATGTCCTTCTGCACCTCTTTGTCATCAAACCTGCAGATGCATAAATTAGTGCTCTACATATGTTTTCAAAAAACCATAAAAATACCAAAATCTTGCTCTCTTTTTTTTTGCCTGGGGAGAGAGAGAGAGAGAGAGAGTTCATACTTTCTTCCAATAAGTCTTTTGACATCAAAAACGGTTCTCTCAGCATTCGCAGCTGCCTGATTCTTTGCAGCCTCACCAATCAATCTTTCACCGTCAGTGAATGCTACCCAAGATGGGGTAATGCGGTTTCCTTGGTCATTTGCTATTATTTCAACATGACCATTCTTGTAAACACCTACACATGAGTAGGTTGTTCCAAGGTCTATCCCAATAACTGTTCCTAACTTTGTAGCTTCCTCTTTTGCAATGGCAAAAGCAGAGAGGCATCCTGCAATGAATTCCACAGATTTAATTAGCTTAGAAGATTCAATGTTTGATCCCAAAAAAAAAAAAAAAAAAAAAAGGAAAAAATCCCATCTGAAATTCAATAATAATTAGCATACCTACACTGATGATGGAATAATTCCTAAGGCAAACAATTATGAAACAGGTAATGCATAGTACGATAGTCATCTATTACCTCTTTAACTGAACTTATGTTACTGTTGTCCAACAGAAACTACAAATTCTAATTCGTTAAAGAAGAGCAGATCCAAACAAACCCAAAGTTGGTATCTTAATCGTGATTCGTAAAGGAACATTTGATAAAACAAACAAACAAACAAACAAACAAACAAAAAAAAAAAAGTGAGTAAAAAGACCTCCCCCCCAAAAAATCTACTCTTGTCAAGAAACTGTCAGGAAGAAGAAGCCTAACTAGGATGCAGAGAATGGTCAATGAATTGAAGAAGTAAAGCATTCATGGAAGCTATACATTTTTGCAGAAGCAGCATTAGAATCAACTGAAGTATATAGAAGTAAATGACGAGAGAGAAACAGAATGGATCTAGAGCCTCACTTACCGAGAAAAACGATGCCAAATACGATCAAAGACCCGCGCTTTCTCCACGAGCCATCCATGGCGTAACTGCGGAAGGTTGATCTCTACCAGATGCTAAAGAAAGATGAGCAAATCTCAGGAATGTGCTTCTGCGTCGCTCTCTCTCTCTCTCTCTAGCTAGCTCGCTCGCTCGCTCGCTCGCTCGCCTGCAGAGTTTTTTGTTAATGGCTTTGTGTCAGATAATTAAGCTCGGGATTTGAAGTTTATAAATTCATATTTGCCCCGTATCTCACGAAAACACGTCACGAATAATCGATTTTTAATGAGACATGTCATTGGAGATGACGTGGACCAATTAAGTGTTGAGGACTGATATCTCAACCAATGCGATATTAGTTTGTGCTGGGGATATCGTCACCGTTTATTCGAAGATGATCCAACAAAAGAAAAGAACAAATTATGACGCGGCATTTCGTTACTGGTTGGTGAGAAGTTCTTCTTTTCTCTCAACGGCCTATGGTCAACGCCATTGACCCACGCCGAAAGGCCACTAATTTCCGGTCGTGGAAAACTGAGTGCGATTCTAAACCCAGTCTAGGGTGTCAAATGGTCCGGTCTGGTCGTTTCGTTCGGGCTTAATTGGGCACCACCAATTTAAAGTTTTGAACCATTTTTGTTTGTCTTAAAGTGATGGACTAATGGGGCCTCCGAGTCTAGGGTAGGGTGTGAACATATTTCTATTCCATCAATTGACTATCGCTTCATAATCAATCTAAAGTCCAAAAATAATCAGGCTAAATAAGCTTAAACTAGATATAAAATAATGGGAAGGGAGGGCTATGATCCCCCTCAGATTGGCATTTAGGTCCAGTTTTAGGGTGGCATTGATTGCTTGCTCGTATTAGTTTTGTATGAACAGAAATTGGTCGATAAGCAAAATGATACGTAAAGAAAGGGTTCCTTCATTTCAACAAATTCAAATGATAGCAACAATCAATTTACGTCTAGCCCATTTATCTTGACCGAACTCTACAGTTTAAAGCCTAGTTCAAATCGGCACATTCAATAAAAGTGTCGGGTTCAAGTCTGATCTATTTATTAAACGAGCATTCATGATGTAAGGGTGTAAGTTAACGGGCATTCGACCAAGCCTAACTTGTTTACCTGACTTTGCTTTGTAAGATGTAATAGTCATAATCTTATACCCTTCTTTTTCTTTATTAATTAAATTTGTGATAAAAAAGGAACATGGACGTGAGAATTGAAGGGGGTGGGGATTTAATTTGTCAAGGAAAAAATCTCGTATCGATTGCATGAGCTTAATACAAACAGAATTGATAAAGATATTAATGGGTTGAGAAAAAAGGTGAAATAGAGAAACAAGATACGAAGCTAAGAGAAATAGTGAATTGTAACATTTCTGGGCCTTCCAACCCACTAAAGAGATGAATTTTTGGAAATACCCATTCAAAGCCTAGTCAATGCATGTTTAAGTTAAACCCGGCTAAGGCCCATTTATGACAACCCGATTATAGCTTGAGATTGACCAGCCCGATCATAAACAATAACATACCCACCAAAGCTAAGCGTTCACAGTGCAGGATTTGAAATTGGTCAAGCATAGCTAGGCCTAGCCGGTTGACACCCTAAACAGCAACAACATCCAATAGTTCCAGTCCTTCTAATGTGCACTAAAGTGCCTTAAGTAGCCTTCGAGGGTCATCTGTTTTAACTACTATTTTGAGCAGAGATCTTCAAGGAATGGAGTACTCAAAACACAAAATATTGAGGTTGAGAAGATGAAATTACATATACGTTAAATAAGTATAAGGTTCAAATGTTTAAAATTTTGAAGGCTAATTGCGTCTAATATGATTTCTTGGAATTCCGTAGTGACCAAAAATGCAAATCAAACAGAGTCTTAATCATCCATTATAATATCTTAGCTTATTTTCTCATTGCAAAGGAGCCTTAAAATTTAGAATTGCATCTACTGTTGTTGTAGTGTGGCAAATTCTAAAGGTTTTTGTAATAAGTACAGCTTAAAACATTATTAAGGAAGGGAACATATAATTAACAAATAAAAAAATTTTCTGCACCAACATGTTTATACATCAACACTAAAGTCTCTCCGCTTGGAAAGTGGTGGATAAATTTGACCACATGGGTATCTAAGCAGTAATGGCCTATATTAGTTACATGTCAAATTTTAACTTAGCTTCAATTGTATAGATTCTTTTACGTTGTTCTATGACCTCCACTAGTCCATGTCATCATTTATCAATTTAGAAAGTTTTACACTGACATGGAATGTATTAAGCTTAATTTCATTTGATGTTAAAATAAACCTTGAAAATTGGTTGAGAACTCAAATTTATCATTTTAAGGCCAACTTTAATTTAAAAATTGAAATTATGAAGGGGAAAATATTCCTAAGATAGTTATCCATTGGAAATTGGTTGAAGTTTATCATTTTAAGGCCAACTTTAGTTCAAAAATTGGAAATTATAAAGTAGAAAAAATTCCTAAAATAGTTATCCTTCAATCATATAATTTACATGTGTCATTGGACTTGATAAACAGCCAAAGTCTATTTTTCTTAGTAAATATAAGCTCTAGAGTTATAGGACATGAAAACAGTTCAAAAATACATTAAAACAAATTTTGAGATGTTTAGTTGGTGAGTTGGTGAAAGAGTGGTGAAGCAAGAATTGATCCCAAGATTTAGCCACAAAAATCTATGGTTTAATCTCAAAGGCAAGCAACACCTTTGTAAAAAGCAAAATAATTGTTTTTTAGTGAATTATTGCATCCCAGAGGAGGGTATGTTAACACTTCCCTCTCACATAAAATGACTTTGCTGTCTTTTCATGTATGGATTTTTTCCATCACACATCATTGGTGCATTACTCTATACTCGCTTGTTCAAAGAATCCTTTTTCATGATATTTTTAAACACTAAGGACCCTTGTAGTGTTTAAGAACCCGGATTCGGGATCTAAATTGGTCTAATCTAAGTATGATTCTACTATAATCGAAAATTTTCAAAATTGATCTAGAATATGTAGAAATGACTTAAAAACATACTAACCCTAATTTTCTTAAAGAATTATCTAGATAAAGATCAATTGGAATTGGGATCAAAATTTGTCGATTCCAATTCTAAAGCCCCTAGACCTAAAAGTATCAAAGGTCAACCCGAATTGTATGTATCAATCATATTGAAATAGTGGACCAAATTTGATAAAAGAAAAAAAAAAAGAGAACAAATAGCCACTCGATAAGAAATAAAACCCCTCCAAAAAAACCTAGAAAATTCTCATTGATTTCTTATGTATGCATGTGAAACAAATTGAATAAGATCGAAACCAACAATATCCAAAATACAAAATGGTAACAAAAGATTGATAGGAAATTGAAAACTCCTAAATAGTTTAGTTTTAGATTATTCCAATATCAGACCAAAATCAATTCAACCCAATTAAAGTCAGACTAAATTGATCCATTGACACTCTTGACCTGGGCATTTGTATCTTTTAAAATCTCTATTCAACTTTTATTGAAGCCTTTTTCTTTTTTCTTTTTTCTTTTTCTTTTTCCTTGAGATTCTGTTTGATTGCAATGAAAATTTAAAGGAAAGAGAAGTGAAATTTTCACACTTAAAAAAAAATATTTATAATCATTACTTTATATGATTGTATAAACTACTTAATTTTTTTAATCATATTTAGTAATAATATATTTTATATATAATTTTTATTTTACATATTATATAGTTAAGGGTTTTTGATGCAAAGTAAAGTGAAATTTTATAATCAAACATGTAATGACCTAAAATTAATATTAAAGGCACATGAGTAATGATTACATATATTTATCTTTTTTTAAGTATAAAAATTTTCCTTTCCTTTCCTTTAACCCTCTTTACAATCAAACATAGCTTTAGCTTATACACCTCAGAAGACAAAAATCCCGAGAGGGGCATCCACTTGAATGGTGGTCTCAAACTCAAAAATGATTTGACTCTCCAAACGCAACCTAAGGGAATGTTGTAGGCGGGATCGTGCGTTTTGACGAGGCTATATGGGTTCGTGATGTGGAAGTGTGAAACACTTGGGAAAGTGGAAACCCTAGGCTTTGAGTCAGCTAGTTGAATAGAGAAAAGGGCATTATAGGAATAATAATAAATTATTAAAAAAAAAAGAAAAAAGGGTCCCATCCAATCAAAATAATGATAAATTATATTTCCGTCTTATAATTCCAGCTTTACATTTCCGTCTTATTCTTCTATATCCTTGTTCTTTACTTTCTCTCTTAGGTTTTCAGATATTCGTCTTCTGCCATCTCTGATCTCGATTGGTAGTGTTCTAGAGATCGAATTGGAAGTGGCTATAATCCATGTAAGTTATCTTCAATCTCTTACTGGTAATTGAGGTTTTTCGGTATTGATTTAGAATTTTTTGGCATTGATGTTGAGGTTTGGTGTAGTTATGCTTTGTGCTACTTTGAGTTTTCGACTTTGATTTGGAATTTCAATTACGATTCTCGGTTTCGAGTTGTGATTTAACTTTCGACTTTGATTTGGACTTTCAATTACTTGTTTTGTTTGTTGTGGTTTTCCTGATACGGATTCTCGGTAATTAGGGTTTTTGTTCATGTTGCTGTATCGAAAAGATTCAAATTTTTTCGATCTGGAACTGTATTAAAGTAGTTCCTTTCTTTTTTATTAAGAAACTGTTATCGATCCATCGTTGCTGGAGGTAGTTTAAATGTAAAATTTTCAGATAAAGATGGGATATTTCTTGGTTTGATTTTAGTTCCTTGCATTTTCCTCTGATACTACTTTCTTGTCGGTTCAAAAGGTAGGCGTTTTGGATAGCAATTGTTTGTAGCGGTTTATTATGCGCTTTTCCGTTTGAAGAAAAAAGTAATCCTCAATTTATAGGTTGATTACTTGACTTTGTTACTAGGATCGGTTGAAAATGTCTTTCTGTCCTTTCATCTTAGTTTTTTCTCCAGAAGGTCCAGATCTATGATCCTTCCTTATGGGTGATGCTTCAGATCCTTTTATCTTCCGCTTGTGTATATCTGGAAATGTTTCTAGTGGAGGGTTTCGTGTAGCTTGATTCTGTTGAACAAGTGTGTTTTTCTACAGGGAGGACCTCGTGTTGCTTGATTCTGTTGAACAAGTTTGTTTTCCTACTAAGCCCCCCCCCCCCCTCTTTTTCTGGTACAAAAAACCCCCAAATTTTTGAATATCCATTAGATTGGCAATATCTGGTGCTATTGTGGGGTTTTATGCTGAGTAGGTGGACTTGAATTGACATGGTTTATGATATGATGCTTCTCATGAGTACAAGTGATTTTGTTTGGTTTTTATGTCCTAGTCTATAAGACTTACCCTTTCAAATCTGAACTGTTGAATTGAATTTTGGATTCCATATGAAGTATTGCTGTTACAGTATGTCTTACTTTCTTTAAGTTGACTTCAATAATTATGTTTGTTTACTCCCAGACACAATATGGCGATGGAAGTAACTATGATGCTTTTGAATGCGCAATCGGTTGATGGTACTGTGCGAAAGCATGCAGAAGAAAGCCTGAAACAGTTCCAGGAGCAGAACCTTCCCAGTTTTCTGCTTTCTCTTTCTGGGGAATTGGCGAACGAGGAGAAGCCAGTTGATAGCCGTAAATTAGCTGGTTTGATCCTTAAAAATGCATTGGATGCAAAAGAACAGCATAGGAAGTTTGAGCTTGTACAAAGATGGTTGGCATTGGACTCAGCTGTGAAGGCTCAGATCAAATCATGTTTGTTGCAAACCCTTTCTTCTCCTGTACACGATGCTCGATCAACTGCATCTCAAGTCATAGCAAAGGTTGCGGGTATTGAGTTGCCACATAGCCAGTGGCCTGAGTTGATAGGAGCACTTTTGTCCAACATTCACCAACTTCCACCTCATGTGAAGCAGGCCACTCTTGAAACTCTTGGTTACTTGTGTGAGGAAGTTTCTCCAGATGTGGTAGATCAAGATCATGTAAATAAGATACTAACAGCTGTGGTTCAGGGTATGAACTCTTCTGAGGGAAACAATGATGTCAGGCTTGCTGCGACCCGAGCATTGTATAATGCTCTGAGCTTTGCTCAGGCAAATTTTTCCAATGATATGGAGCGTGACTATATCATGAGAGTTGTCTGTGAGGCAACTTTATCTCCCGAGTTGAAGATACGGCAGGCAGCTTTTGAATGCTTGGTCTCTATTTCATCAACTTATTATGAGAAGCTAGCTCCTTACATACAGGACATTTTTAACATCACTGCAAAGGCAGTGAAAGAAGATGAGGAGCCTGTTGCTCTACAGGCAATTGAGTTTTGGAGCTCAATCTGTGATGAGGAGATAGATATAATAGAAGAATATGGTGGTGAATTCAGTGGTGACTCTGATATTCCATGCTTTTATTTTATCAAACAGGCACTTCCTGCTCTTGTTCCTTTGCTATTGGAAACACTACTTAAGCAGGAGGACGACCAGGATCAGGATGAAGGAGCATGGAACCTTGCAATGGCTGGTGGAACATGTTTAGGTTTGGTTGCACGGACTGTTGGTGATGACATTGTTCCATTGGTTATGCCTTTCATTCAGGAGAACATAACAAAACCGGATTGGCGGCAGAGGGAAGCAGCCACTTATGCATTTGGTTCTATATTAGAAGGTCCGTCCCCGGAGAAGCTCACATCTGTTGTTAATGTTGCTCTTAACTTCATGCTCAGTGCCTTGATGAAGGATCCAAACAACCATGTGAAGGACACCACTGCATGGACCCTAGGGAGAATATTCGAATTCCTTCATGGTTCAACTATGGAGACACCAATTATTACCCATGCAAACTGCCAACAGATAATCACAGTTCTGCTTCAGAGCATGAAGGATGCTCCCAATGTTGCTGAGAAAGCATGTGGTGCTCTATATTTCCTTGCTCAAGGTTATGAGGATATAGGCTCGTCATCCTCCCCATTAACACCCTTTTTCCAAGACATGGTCCAAGCTCTTCTAACCGTGACACACCGAGAAGATGCTGGAGAATCACGCCTCCGAACTGCTGCTTATGAGACTTTGAATGAAGTTGTGAGGTGTTCAACGGATGAAACAGCCCCGATGGTTATGCAACTAGTTCCTATAATTATGACGGAGCTCCACCAAACACTGGAGTCACAAAAACTCTCTTCTGATGAAAGGGAAAAGCAGAATGAATTGCAAGGTCTTCTTTGTGGGTGCTTGCAGGTCATGATACAGAAGTTGGGAGGCTCTGAGCCAACAAAGTATGTCTTCATGCAGTATGTGGACCAAATGATGGGTCTCTTTTTGAGGGTCTTTGCTTGTAGAAGCGCCACAGTGCATGAGGAGGCTATGCTAGCTATTGGAGCATTGGCTTATGCTACAGGCTCCGATTTTGCAAAATATATGTCAGAGTTTTATAAGTACCTGGAAATGGGTCTTCAGAATTTTGAGGAGTACCAGGTCTGCGCCATCACAGTTGGTGTAGTTGGTGACATATGCAGGGCATTGGAGGATAAAATACTGCCTTACTGTGACGGGATTATGACACAACTCCTCAAGGACTTGTCCAGCAACCAGTTGCACCGTTCCGTGAAGCCTCCAATCTTCTCATGCTTTGGTGACATTGCCCTGGCAATAGGAGAGAATTTTGAGAAGTACTTACTGTACGCCATGCCCATGCTCCAGAGTGCAGCAGAATTATCAGTCCATGCATCAGGTGCAGATGATGAAACAGCAGAGTACACCAATCTTTTAAGAAATGGGATTTTGGAGGCATACTCGGGAATATTCCAAGGTTTTAAGAACTCTCCAAAGACTCAGCTACTGATGCCTTATGCCCCTCATATCCTTCAGTTCTTGGATAGCTTGTACATGGAGAAAGACATGTGGGTTCACTTTATTCTGTTCCCCCCCCCCCCTTTCTTTTAGCTGCATCATTTCCTCTGTTTATTCTTCTGTTTCTGATTATTGTTTCGTTGTTCTTTTTCTCCTTTCTTCAGGGATGATGTGGTGATGAAGACGGCAATAGGAGTCTTGGGTGATCTAGCAGACACATTGGGTAGTAATGCTGGTCCTTTGATTCAGCAATCTGTGTCAAGCAGAGACCTTTTAACTGAATGCTTGTCCTCAGATGACCATTTGATTAAGGAATCTGCCGAATGGGCCAAGTCGGCCATCAGTCGAGCCATTTCTGTTTGATACAGCTGCATCGGTATATTCTTTCTTAGAAGTCCCTGCATGCATTCGGGTGTGTTGAGTTGGGGTCTGGGATTACATACGATGTGTCAGGTCATCGCCAGTTTCGCATGACGAGTCAGGGTTGGTTGGGGGGGGGGTTACTAACTCTTGCATCAGCACCATATGGAGTCCGGTTTGTTTTTTCTTCTCATTGAGGAAGTGGGTGGTGATGGCCCACAAACCTCTGCTAACTTCGCATAAATGGGTGAAGACCTCTCTTACAGAAGGGAAGGGAAAAAGAAGCTGACTGTATGGGAGGAATCGGGGGTGGGGTGGGGATGTTAGCTGTGATCTGTGAAAGCTTCACAGATCACAGCTCTGATCGTATTGTCATTGCTATTATGTCCACACTGGTTCTGCTTGGATCACATCTTTATGAGGGACCCCATCTCACCCAGCTAATACCATCTTCCAATGGGCAAGCAATCAAGAGAGCTGTTTCAAATGCCCATTAATTTGTTCGGGTCTTGCAGCACTCAGTGGAATTATTCCCTATATATATATATATATATGTATTTTTTAATTATTCCCCCCTGTACTTCCTTTTTTCCCAAAATTTTGTATTTGAGTCTTGCATTGTTTCAGGTTCTGTTTCTTGCAGTCGGGGTGGGTCATGCCAGATATTTTCCTTGCTTTTTCTGTATACTTGGTTCATTATGTGGGCTTTGGATTTCCCACATGGAATTTGTCGCAGTGGTATGGGGCATTTATATTTTGCAGCAATGATATTTCATCATCAATTATTACAGGTGCTTTTTTAACCGAATGTCTTATTTCATGCAGTCATCAAATTCATATTCTTGCAATTTGATTTTTTATTATATTTTTGTATCCTTTATTTTTATTTCTAAGTTATGTTTCAAGTGGTGAATGAATGTTCTTAGAGGTGATTGGGAATGTTGGTGTCTTGTTTTGTTTTTGGACAATCCCTCAGGCATTGTACTCTCTTTCTTTCAGACACTATCATCCCTGACCACATGTGGGTACCCCGTAGATGGATCGTTTGACACACTCACTCCCATAGAGTGGGAGAAACCAATGGACACTGTTAGTGTGTGGACTAACTATACACTGGTGGTGGTAGACTAATAGGACTAAAGTTTGTGCTATATTGCGAAACTCAAAGATGTAGTTGGGACAGCCATGGACAAGGTCATAAGAAGATCCATGAAATGCCACCCGAAGTGCAACTCAGAAAATAAGTACGGTTGGATTGGAATAAATGTACGGCTTTATTCCATTCCAATCCGGCCATGCCCCATGATTTGGGGGGAAAATGACTCTGGTCCATGGTTTTTATTTCGAAGTAATTTTCTGGGGTAGTTATACATTTATCAATACCCTAAGTTCCAATCCGTCTATATTGCAGCACAAAAACTTGCCACGTATTAAGCATTATTTCTTAGTTTTTCTTAGGGTTCTGACCTTCGATAGATATAACCATTTTGACATGTGGTTTACCCTTTATTTTATATTACAATAAGAGAGAGAGAGGTTGTTTGAGCAAACGTGGAACAGTTCTGTAAATAAAGTATAAAAAAATCATTTCATGTGTGTGTGAGAGGGGATCGGTCTTGTCTGTAATACGCGTTACTGGGTGACAGAGATCCAAGGGTTAGGAAGCTTCAAACACGTAGTCTAAGGCGTAAGGCGTACATGCCATGTCGCGTGATAGAAGATCCTGATATGTGAGAGGGAGGTTGGATACTGATGAACCATCTGCCAGTGAATCAAATATGTGATTTTTCGGTTGAGGATTGTTACCTTCGCTAATGGGATAGTGTGGGGGCATCCAACATGGGGGCCACTTGGTCATTTCACAGTCCCTTGTGAGAGGGTGTAAGAGAACGCTTTTCTCATAGTTTTTTTTTTCTTATAAAAATAAGAGAAGGGTTGAGGATTGCTACCATGCTACGTGCAGCAGGTGCCAGTGCCCCAACTGATGGGATAGCGTACGGGGGCATCCAATAGGGGCCCAATTGTTCATTTCACATCCCCTTGTGAGAGGGCATTGGGAACACAATCAAGCATCGTTCTGTTTTTCCAAACAAAAGGAAGAAATGTTTCTATTCGGGAGGCACACACCGCACCTACAGCCTTGTGTGTTTCTCTCCTCCTTAGAAAATGACCTTCCCTATAGATCTAACCATAAAGAACGCTAATTGAGTCTTGCACTGTCTCATGGATATAAGAATCACGCTCCCGAACAAAAGACTTACCAAAATAAAAATATGTTAAACTAGCTAAACGAAACTGCTATCATCCTTAGTAGAGTTAGATGCATGAAGTTTGAGCACGCAAAAATGTGCTGGTGTGCTAAGGATTCATCCATCCTAGATTGATTAAGAAACCTTATAGAAGTAAATTGCTTAACCAAACAACAGACATCGAATGGGAAATCATAAATCTCCCATGGCCACAGGTATATAGCCGTATAGATCCTGGTCTGTAAGATACTGTGTGACCATGGATTTCGTTCACGGTATCTATGATACATCTACCAATATTGATTTTGATACATATCAACCATATACATATTAGCATTAAATTGATATTTGTTTCACTCACGGTATATCATACTATATATTATATAAAAGTATGAAGCGGCAAATCTTTTCTCTGTATTTGTCTAAATTTAGGGTTTAGATCAGGCCCCAGGAAACTTTCTCTAGGATGATTGAGCCATTCGTAGGGGGACTGACACCTCTGACTCATGGATAGGCCCCATCATGGATGGCTGGATCACCCGAGGGGAAGTCCCCCCATGGGGAGTTGATCCAAACTACTAAATTTATACCTGGATCACCCCTATTGGCTTTTGATGGTCCCACCATCCCGAGGGATGACCCTGTAGACCGTCTTTAACACTTTTATTGCACAACATCTCTTTTCATATATTTTATTATTTTATTATTTTAATTAATAGGTGGGACCCACACTCTCTCCTCCTCCTCCTCCTCCTGGGTCCCATATATATGGGAGCAGCGAACCGCATTGCTTCTCACCCTCCTGTAAACCCACAAACCTCCACCTGCGAATGCTAGCTATATATCTCTCTCTCTCATGCAAATTGAAGGTTCGAGCGGTTTTGGCGTTTCATCAGTGTGACACTAGGCCTCGTGACTCTCTCTGGTTTGGGCTAGCGGTTATGGCCACTTTTTTCTTAAATGGTACTCTGGGATGTTGCTTCTGCTTGGGGAGAGGTTATCTATGGCAGCAAAAGCCATCTTTGGTTGATCTATCCATTTCTTTTGACTTCACGGGAATGGATCGAAGTATACGTATGCCTCACAATTGGGTCCATTTTTGTGACTTTGTTTCACAGATGTCCAGAGTTCGTTAGAGAAAGCTCTCTTTTGTTTATTCCACAAAATGTTACAATTCAAAATTCTTCCAAGTGTTGCTGAGATATTGTCTATTTAGCCTTTTGCTTCTAAAATCAGAATCTTCCAAGTAGGGTTGCAATTCAGACCTTACTGTGCTAACAACCTTCTGTACTCCCCAGTAACAGATCATAAATTAATATGCTGATGGTAGAATCCCAAGACACCAGAACGAGAAACAATCCAAAGAACAGCAAGATCCTGAATGGAAATTAGAAACCCTTGATTGGGATGTCTTGGGTAAATTAAGCTGAAGGGCCGGGTATATCCTTATCTTTATCTTGACCTTACAAAATATAAAATAATTAAAAAATAAAAAATATTTATAATAAAAAAGATATTAAAAAAAAAAAACACAAAATCATAAATTACTTGTAATGACTCATGAGGAGAAGATCCTAAAGTAAACATTCAAACAATAAAAATAACTCCAACAATATATTATGGTAAACAAAGAGGAGATCATCTTAATAAGGCAAACAATCTGAAGATCTCAAAAAGCTTGTCATGTTAAGCAAAGAGGAGAACATCATAAGAAAACAAAAAATCTAAACTCAACATCAAGGGCAAAAATTAGGATTGGATTAAGCCAAAATCAGAGCCAAAAGTCAAGGTAAAAAAATCAAGGTTTGATTCAGGGTGGGCCAAAGACATTAACCCTTATCCACCTTCAAGGTCAGAAATTACAGGATCGGACCGACTCTCAGGGCCAAAATTTTCAAGTCATTACTTGTTTGAGATCAAGGCAAGCCAAAGGTGAGTTCAAGCCGTTGGAGATCCTTTACCATATTAAAGATATGAATAACCCTATAGTGTTTAGAATATAAGAATCATCAATCAATCATAAAAGATTAATCATGTGTGTAGTCCCTAAATCAAGAATAATAAAATACTCCCATCTTAAGCAATTTGCACCCCTAGACGTAAAAGGAGAAATTGTTGAAATTTCATTCAAAAGGCGAAATTGAAAATCGCACTTCAAGTGGCAACCCGATGTAATGAAACGTCGGCCAAAAGATTCTTTTCAAGACAGACCGTTTTTGGCGAATTTTCCATAGTAGCCCTGATCTTTTGTGAGAAATTTGTGGAGATCTTTGACCACTAAGTGGGTTTACCCTAGTCGAACCTATATCTTAAGACATCATACCATTTCTCCATTCTCCTAGGTAGGACCCACATTAGATTATGATCACCCAGGGGTCCAATAACTCCAACCTGCCAATTCCTTTGGAGGTGGGCCGTAGGTGGGGTTTCAGTGGTCCTCACCAATGTAAGGACCTGTACTGTTATCACATTTCTTTATAATTGATTAAATTAGTTATAATCAGACTTTAAACAGACTAATTGGATTACAAATAGATAATAAACATACATAAACGACTTGATCAAGCTATGAACAAATTCATCGGGCTATAAGTTGTCGGTTTTCCATTATCGCTCATCAGGTTACAACCAATCACCGTGAATGCCCAAATAATAATCAGTTTAAGGCTCCAACTGATCGTCTGCAGTTTTAGGCTTTAATTGATTGATCAATTGGATATATCGGTGCGGGCCAGCTTTTGACACTACTAATTATTGTTATTAGGGTATGGGTTTTCCCTTCCAAAAATAAACGGAGGAAAGAAACAAGAAAGAAAAAATTTAGGGAAGGTGAGTATGTGGAATGTGATATGACAGCCACAATCCATATCTTGGTCTCAATTCTACGATTACAGTGGAATTTCTGTATGGCTGAGCTTTCTGCTTTCCATTCCTTTCCCATCTTTGGAAATTCTTAATGTGATTCTCAGTTGTTTCAAAGCCTTCATAAGAACCCTACAAAATGATTTCACAGGAAAAAGATGGGAAAAACAAATCAAGAAATGATATTAGAGAGAGAGAGAGAGAGAGAAGTAGTACCTTGAGTATAAGGTGGAAAACCAGAAATGAAATAAGAAATGCAATAAGCATGGTGAGTGAATGGCAGATACCTTCTGTGGGTATCTTGTGGACTTTGACTATTCTGTGGTGCTTATCCACCAACCCATTTTATGCTTTTCGACCTTTCCGTGATCCCGTACAGTATTAGTCTTTTAAAGCGTTTTTTGTGGCCATGCTTCAATACTTCATTGATCCGGCTTGCTTAGTCGGCTGACCTAGCTTTATCATTGCTGAGGGTTGATTTCAAGTAGGAATGTAAACGGATTGGATACGGATATAATTCGAATTAGATGTGATTGAGTTTGGATATTCTCTCATTGAATATAGAAATCTCTAAACAGACACAGATGCAGATTGAATTCAAATTTTTGACCATTTGTTTATTTTCTAACTTATGTAATCCAGACATTCTTTCCCCCAATGAATACAATTTATTCTTAATTCATCTTTCTAAGTTGTCTCTCTTTTCATCATTCTCTAGAACTTACTTAAATTTCAAGAACCCTCAAACTCATTAATTGATTATCTAATCGAATTGGATAATTATTTTTTAGATAATACAGATTTGAATCCAAATACCCTTTGACGGAATTTGAATACCCCTAAATGGATACGGAATTAAATTCAAATTCAGATTTTAACTATCTATTTACATCTCTAGTTTCAAGGCTTAGATTCATATCCTTAACCGCTGCTAATACCCTTCTCAGAAATCAACATCTTTCCTTAATTATAGCAAGTAATTTTTCATGGTGGACAGAGAGAGAGATGGCAGGATTCAATTAATCAAGTCATAGTGGATCCACAGTATGCATAAAAGATATGTTTAATATTTCAAAAGACGAAGAGATAATTAAGAAAGAATTAAGAAAGTCTTGATTTAGTGGGTCTGACTAAATGTAGAGATAGCTTTGGTAGCAAAATAAGCTAACATGTCTAATTCTTCCCAAGAAAGGACTAACAAGCAAGGTGTCCTTGTGGGTCAATCTCTATAGTGTAATCTCTAATTAAGAGATAAGAAAACAATTGAGTCAATGATCTACCATTGGATGCAGAGAAAAGAGAGTACGTGGGAGATAGATTTCATTTTTGTTTAGGCCAAGGGATTATCAAAATTTTGCTAGTAAGCATGCATTTGGATTGGTTAAGCTAACCCTTTGAATCCATTTGTTCTTCCATTTGCCGACAATCTCAG
Source organism: Macadamia integrifolia (assembly GCF_013358625.1). Taxonomy (NCBI): domain Eukaryota; kingdom Viridiplantae; phylum Streptophyta; class Magnoliopsida; order Proteales; family Proteaceae; genus Macadamia; species Macadamia integrifolia. Next base: position 38,987,795 of record NC_056562.1, on the reverse strand, counting down.
AGTCTTGTAGGGAGACCTAGTTTACTAAGTTCATCATTCAGTCACCCGGAATTCATTCATTGGTTCCGGCAAGCATCACATCATTAATATCAACATTTGGTCCCTTTTAGGGATGATTAATTTAATTTCTTGTAATTAGTATTTGGAACAATACATGATTACTATCATTTAATAGAGGTTATATTGGAGTTCAAAGTTTTTAAGTCTCTTTGGTTTTGGTGGTGGTCGCCACTGGTGATTTTTTTTTTTTTTTTTTTTTGAATAGATAGGCCTCAAGGAGAGCTGCGCTTTTGACCTCTTAATTGTAAGATGTTGGTCCTTGTCGATTGAGCTACCCCTTTAGTAATTCAAAACGCTCTATCTCGATTCTTGATCTCTTTTTTTTATTGGTAAACCTCAAGAAATGTTTAACTCATGACTTCTTGATTGTGAGATGTTGTTTCTTGCCAATTAAGAGAGAGGTGCATGTATATATATAATGTATGTTAAAAGTGGGAGGAACCCCATTGTTGATCCTATATTTAGAATTTAAAGGTGTAAGTGAAAAACTAGGGCTGAATTTAGAAAATGGAAGAGTTTGAGCCATGCAAGGGATTGATTGTTTCTCTCAAATGCATTCATTGCTTTTAGTGGAGAAAAGGTAAACTTAGGTTTTTTGATGTAACAGAAATAAGTAGTGCCAGTTGACTTTGGGGTTGTGGCTACAGCTTATTGCATTTCATCATCATTCACAAAGCTCTTAAGATTAGTGGAGTGCACCATCTCTACACAGCTTTCATGGCCCCCCATATCCCCATCCCCTTCCCCTTCCCCTTCCCCCTTAGAATAAATACCCACCTTCCTCCCTCCCCCTCTCTCCCTCTGAATATCCTGAATCCTGAGTCCCTGACTTACATTCTTAGAAAAAGAAGAAATAATAATGGGGGAATCGGCCATGACTCCTCAGATCAAGATACTTCTTCTCTTCTTTCTTGTTCTCTTCATTCTCTCACCTTCATGTAAGTAAGCAAGTTCTCTCCATCATTCATGTAAGTCCCTCATCTTAAACAACATTTATGATAAATCTTATCCTCTCCTCTTGCAGCTAGAGTGGAAGGCTTCAAGGATGGTATGAAGAAGGTCACACACCCCATTGATGAGGTACATGGTAATTAACTTGGTTGCATTCATGCATGACCATCATGGTGTGAAATGCCAGTGAAGTCAATCAAATATAAGTACCTCCATGGATAACATTTCAAAACCATTGCATGGCATGCATGAATAATTTTTTAATTAAGTTTAAAGAAGTTGTTGATGTTTTTAATTTCTTAGTCACACAATATATATGCTAATACAAATCTATATGTATTGTGCAATGAAGGCTATGATCATCAAACTGATGAAATCAAGGAAGCTTATGGAAGTTACAATAATGGATTATGACGATGCAGGACCAAATCCAAAGCACGATCCAAGGAAAGGGAAGCCCGGAGGTGGTGGGGCCAAGAACCCATGATTTACCCATCCTCTCTCATCCATTACCCTAGATCTACCTACTTTTTGGTTGCAATAAGAATGGAGAAATATCAGTTCTCTCTCTCTTTCTATCTCTCTTAGTTTACCTCTGTTATTTTGAGGTGACAGAGCATAATGTATGAGTTTTTTTGATAATATAGATGGGGGATTCAGTGTGAAGTCCTGTTGTATTAATGATAGTTAAATCAATACAACAAACATTATGTTAGTACTATTAGTACTTTGATTTGATGTGAATAGTGTGATCAATTCGACTTCTTTGCTCAAGTTTGCAAGGTTTTTGAAGTGTTTAAATTAAGTTGTAAGGAAAAAATTTAAGGTGCATCTTTTATGCTGTAATCAAAGTGTACGTGAACCAAGAAGTTGCAACTGTCTTTTGATTTTCCCTTGTATCATTCTCATAAGATTTCTGAGTTAAGTATAGGAAAGGATTTTCAAAATAATTTGGAAGTGACTTATTATCAAGTCATTCTTGCTGTCATTGTATTGTACATTTTTCGAGTACAATAATAAATTTATCCATCCATTTAAAAAATGAGTTGAATTGATGTGATGAGAGGCATCAAAACCTACACTTCCTATAGACTCGAAAGAGTTTTAGGTCATTCGAGGTGAGATGATACATACACCAACCCAATAAAGATTTGATAATGACAAACTTTTCACCTCTATTCCTGACTTGAACAATTTTCCTTTTCTACAACATCGTCATTCATTGAAAGAAGAAACAGTGTGTCATACAAAAATGGCAAAAAAACCAAGGTTACAAATTTTTTGCTGTAATTTTGGTTACAATAAGATATTCTGGAGGTTGCCCGTAGGCTGATTTTGGAACCATGGATTTTCTTAGGAACTAATAGAAACATTGACCTTGGAAAATCAGGATCTGAGAATGAATCTTTTAGGCTAAGAAAAATCTGTTTTAGGTTATCTTTACTTTCATTGGGAGAGGGATCGCTATGTACAATGCAAGAGTGTAGTTCCCACCAATGAGGGGGTGAGAATTTGAATTGTCCAGTAGGTAGATTTTAATGAAAGAAAGTGTGGGGTCCATGGGTGGGATGTAAGAGGGCGTGTGGAAGAATCTGCACACTGGTGTCAAAGCAATGTTTTTTCCATCTTTATTTGAAGGAGAATATGATTTATTTCATGTTCTCTCTGCAAGGAGAGTTCAAGCAGTAGTTCCACGTTTTCAAGGCACCTCTCCTCTTGTTCTTCCGATCAAGAGTGGAAAAGGAAAATCCCTCTTTCTTCCAACATTTTCTCTCTTGAAATCTTCATCATATTTTCTCTCGTCCATGTGGGTATGTGGGTATGTGGCTATGTGTGGTTGATGTGGTATGTGGTGGGGCCTACCAGTGCAAAAAATAATTGCCAGGCAATTTGCCACATGGCAGTGTTACTGGTTGCAAATTGCATGATATATATAAAACTTAAAAGAAAGAAGACTCACTTATTAATTTTTTATTTTATTTTATTTTATTTTATTTTATTATTATTATTTTTTTTAATCTTTGGAAGTACAGTAGAAGCAGGAACTCCCTCTCCCTGAAAGGGATGGAGCATTTTAATGACACTATTTCAAGGGTCAATTTCTTTTTAAAATTTAGGTAGTGGGTATTCAGAGCTACAAGCTCTATTAAGGAAAACGTGTGTGACTTGCCTGGCCATGAAGATGAAACTTCTTTTATCTTTCCCTTTCAGCACCAGTTTTTGAGTTTCTCATCTTCTAAAACTTCAGCATTCCTATTACTCCCAATTTTTTTACTTCAAAGTTATAATAGCATTTGGGTTTTAGAATTAAAATTTCTCAAAATAAATCTCTTTACAACCTTGACCTAAGATTTCTACTTTTCTTTCTTCCAGTTGTCTCACTGTGGTGGTTCCATTCCTAGCCCCCCGTCCTCTAGTCCCTTTCATTTATCTCTAACTTTTAATCTTAATCAAACTAATCCTAAAAAAGCATTTTGGCACCTGTTTTGTGGTCTATAATAAGACAACAGATCAAACAAGAGTGGTCTCTATCCAGTGGGTAGACAAGGAAAGAATACTTTCAGTGTGTAGAAGATGACACCCACGTTTCTCTATAGAGGATTCATGAGCTTTTTGAACATTTTTTGAAATCAATGGTTATGGTTATCCTGTTGGTCTTTACTGTAAGCTACAGTCGATCCCTTGGTACCTCAAGTTGACCAAATTCGAATGGCCAATCATATATCTAAGACATGCAGGAGTCCTTTCCCATCCAGAATCCTACCCAGATCCTCAAAATTTTTAAGTTGGCTACGTGAATAAGGTCATTTAAGGTCTGTACCAAATCAAACCATATGTAATCAGATACCATAGTATATGTCAAACATATGCAACCATTTCATTCTACATGTCATAACAAATGCAGAATAAACAGAAAAAATATAAAACAAGAGAATATTACAAAGCAAACAGTGATAGATCACAAATGATTATGACTGAAAGGCCCAATCCAAAAGTATTTTGGTCGAAACAAACCCAACAGACCAGTAATGCTCAGTCAGAATCAAAGCTTGATGGCATAAATGACAAACCTACAGCATTATTTAGGCTCAAGAAGGTAGAAAGGGAGTAATCCAATGGAAGCACCAGACTCTCGTACGTCAACACTTATCCAAATAAAATTAGCGCGTTTAATAGTAAGGCCTATCAAGTTCATCAACAGTTGGATAGGTATCGAGACTCAAGAGTATATAGTGCATACATTACGTGTGGATTTCACTTAAATTCTAATCTGATGTTTGACAGCCAGATATCATTGTCACATAATTCATTTTCCCATGGTAAATACATCTACATGCCTCTACTGTTTGGTCTGATTGTGGAGGGGTCAGATCTCTAAACTGGTTATCATGCATAAATATCAAAGATTCTACTTCAGTTTTCCTTGTGTCTTTTCTCTAAATAACCCACTATGCTGAAGTGATCAGATATTAATCAAAAGAAAGTGAAGAAACTGATTAATACAAAAAGTAGTCACTCCAAAATATAGAAATGTCTCCTGCTTTGTTATTTCCTGAGTCTGAGTGGGTATGGTAGGTAAGCTGATGATATAGTTAGGCACTCTTCCAGTAGGTAGTTCATCTCATATAATGTTTTTAGATTGCACAAATACTTGACAGCTAACAGAGGGCTAGTGGCAATGTGATTTCAGGCACAAATTCTCATCTTTATCCACTGGCCTGTATCTCATGTAATATAGAAGTTCCAATGTTAGTTTCTTCAGAATGGCAAATAAAGTTCTTATGTAATCTCTGGAAGCCCATCTATGTAAAGCATCCATGTAGCTAGGATTTGAAAAGTGAATTTCCGTCAACAATGAAGCAACATCCAACCACTTTTCTCCAGATTATCTAGTCTGTAAAGACAGCAACATAGGTAAATAGGTAAAACCCAGGATCTTTCATCATCCTAATTTCTATAATCCAACCAGCCGGCATCTTTATGAACTAAGCAGCTGAACCAGAATGGTGATTTGCTGATCTTTACTATGCTTACGAAATTGAAAATAAACCTTTCCCAGATAGGATCTTTTAACTTTGGTCACGATCACTAGGATGGGAAAAGAAACTGGAGTTCATAGATCAGGATCTCCTATACTCCAACCTAAAATACTTGGGCCTTTGATTTGAGCAAAGCTGCTTCATGATCATCATTTTCTTGCGCAGAAGGTGGTAGCCCCAACAAGGAATTTTTTCTAGACAACTTACCCATACTTGGGAGGACAGGTGTCAAGAAGAGAGAGTACTATGATTAGGTTAATTGGAGGGAAGGAAGGCATAATGTTTCAAAGAGAGAGATGAAGGAGTGAGCTTCCCTAGTCATGAAGGACCAGTTCAACCAACTTCATATGGCACAAATCCTCTTGGGCTGAGAACTGTTGTAAGTGGCTACATTGTAATCCTTAGGATGGAGAGGTTTGCTAGGTCATCTAGCGAGTCTATCATGTTCTAGCTTAATTGGAAACTGATAAGGGCTCCACATGTTGGCCACATACATTATCCTCTGATCTTGCACAGTAGCCCAAAAACACTACACACCAAATGACACAATAAATCCCCCTTTTGGGGGTACTTTTGATCATACGATTTAAAATTTCAACAGTTGAAACTTGAAAGTACAATTAGAAGTCCAAGGAATGACAACCACAGATTTGTGAGGACAATTTCCTCTCTTGCCTCCACATCCAAGTGGATCTGTCAGCCCATGCAAATGCTACCCCTCCCTCCCTCCCTCCCCCCCACTCCACCACTATCAACATGTTCTTCCTCCCATTTCTCTTCTCCTGTCTCTTCATCCTAATTCTCGTGTGAGGAAGGTATCAACACGCTGCCCATGTATATTGGCATCTCCCTTGCCAAGCCAATAGGGATGCATACACAGGGGGGCCCACATGGTCAGGGAGGATAGAGAGTGTCAGAGATTGTGAGAGGGCATGTCCACAGGCAATAAGTCAATCATGTCCCCTTCTTGTTCCATCTTTTAGAACCCCCAAAAAATATGACAATAATAACCTAATAGGCGAATTATTATTATTTCTAAGGTCTGTTATTTTTCCAAATATCACAAGACATTTATTCTGCCATGTGGGCAGATGATATGTCCATTCCAACCATAGAATAAAGAGGACATGGTCTAGATTAACCACAATTCAAATTTCATAGTATAATTCAATCAAATACTCCCTTTTATATTGGCACACATCCCCTGTATATCCATGCATGTGTTCCAGTACTCTAGACATTACCATGCACTCTCCTTACTCTTAGCGGGAGTAGATGGTTTAGAATAAAAAAACCATAAAAATGAATGGCTCATATACTTATCTTGTGTTTTTCGGAAACATCACCTTCCATTGTTATATGGATTACCACCCATAATTATAAAGATAATAATAACAAAAATAAAATAAAATAATAATAATAATTTCCCCTCTTGAGTCTTGAGTGCCCCCATATACAATTATACATAATAACATAAGTGAATAAATATAAAATTTGAGAGCAACTGCTCCTCTTGGATCTGCTCCCTCCCTCCAAACAGCAACAGGCATCCATTAAACAAGATTCTAGATCAAAGGTTAATGATGGGAAAGAGGGAGCAGCATTCAGGCCATAAGGATAAACATGGAGGAAGAAGAAAGTTAGGGGATTAAAGAGCATCAAAAGAAACCCAAACATGGTAAGGAGTGAACATATGGAATGGACTAATAATATTAAGATGCCGTTTCTTTTGGTTAGGATCAGTTCTTGATATGGGGGAAGGTTGCAAAAACCTGAGAAGGATTTCTTTTGGTTAGGATCAGTTCTTTTGGTTAGAATCCATATGATCTAAACGGATTTTTTTGCAGGGTTATTAAGCAGACCATTGGGGGGGTGGGTCCAGGTTTACAAGTAATGAGGCTTTGTAAGGTATGTTCACTCTAGAGTTCTGATAAAAAGACAGATTTCTGGATGGAAATCTTGCAATCAGTCGGGCTTTTAAGGGTTCTAGGAGATTCAAGAATTGCATCTAACGATGTAACTGATGAAGAGTTATCAAAACATAGATCTGGACAGTAGTAGAGAATTATCAACGAATCATGCAGGTTGCGGAACAGATCCAAGATCCATACAAAACAAAGAACAGGAAGATCAAATCTGACATACCAGCAAGAAAAAAAAAATTTAGGAAATTTTAGTAAGATTCCTAATTGCTCTAGAAGTAAACTTTTTTTTTTTTTTTTTGGGTACGTTGCTCTAGAAGTAAACTTAATAACATTCTTATTCAGTTATAAGCTATACAAGGAATTGATTATTTCTATAGAGTTATTTTTGTTGTGTTACAAATATGACTTGTTAGTGGCAGACATATCGTGGATTTCAATCAAATAGAAGTGAGTTTAGAGTATTTGTCTTTGCCCCTTTCTTGTGAAATCTTGGAAGTCCAGAGTGATTCTTAAAGGTTCACTTTCCTAGCTTTTACTTGGCTACAGGTCCTGGAAAAAATCCCAGCAATCCTAAATTTTTTTCTTAAAGCTCCACTGTGCAAAAGGAAATGAGAACTATGCATGCGCACATATGTGCGTGAGCATGCACATCCCAGTAGCAGTTATTAAAAATCATAAGATAGACAACTATTCAGTTATATCTTATATACCATGAAAATCAGCCTCCACAGACTAGATCATAATATAATTGTTGTACATGACTACAACGTTTATACATGGTAAAACAACAAGATCTCTGTAGAAGCATTCGATATATGACACGTCATAACTTATTATCTTGAACAGTGCAAAACTATTAGATGGGAAGCAAATACATTTACATGATATAGACAAGAATATGAAAACCTATCAGTATACATTGAGAGTAGCTTTAATTTTATGACGAAAACAAAGATGACATCCAAATTCCTAGTGATACAATACCAATAGTTGCAAAGGCTTGGCCTAATTCATACACAAAATTTTCTCTCTGAGGAGGCAAATTTCTCCAGTCCGTCCTCCTACCAACAAGTCAGAGCCAAATCCATAGAAAAAGGAATAAGTAAATGGACAAATATTCACAAAGAAACAACTAAATGAAAAAACAAACATGAGTCACATGTACGAGAAGCAAGAAGCTGCAATACCCAAAAAGTCATCCCAAAAGAAAAATGCGTCTCTATTGCTAGCAAAAAGGAAAAAACAGTAACCATAAGAAATTTGCTTTTGTTCCTTCTGATAAAAAGATAGCTGTTTTTTGCAAAAATAGCATGAGGCTTTACAATCAAGAGGGCAGTATTCTTCCACCTGACATGTTTTAAAACTATAAGAAGTTTTCATGCACTCACAGTTTCATTATGGAGTTGACACTCAATTATGATAGTGCATTACCAAATCAGAAGAGAAGCAGAGGGTTATGCAGCAGGACTGGAAGGTGCAATCATATTTTTGGAGAATAAGATGGCCTCCATACTGGCTATTGTGTGATGGCTTACTAAATGTAAATTTCATAAGAACTAAAACAAAATAAAACCATCAGATGGCCTCCATACTTGTATAGTGGTTTTTCCACCTTTAAAAACATAATATTATAATCCTAATGTAATCTGAGAATCACAGCTGAGCACCACGTCTTGGTTAACTCAGCTCAGTTTTAGTAAAAAAAAGATTGCAAAATTCTAATTAGGTATTTTGAGAAACAGGAATATACCCCAAATCGGCTATGACAATGCTGACATTATCTTGCGAGCCCCGGTCCTGCAACACATATAAAATGATGTGCTTAAAAATCTACCCAAGTTGTATAACTCGTAACGATACATGCTCAGAACCAATAAATGAAAGCATTACCAGAGCAGCTTGTGCAAGTGCCTCACAAGCTATCTGGAGAAAAGAGGGGAGAAAAAAGAGTTAAGACTCTGATAGGGATATAATAAGTTCTAGCAACAAATGGGGCCTGAAGAATGCATGGTACCTGCACATTGCCATGTTTTCGAAGTTGAGTCCTCACAAATCTTACTGTATCTGAACTGAAAGAATCAGCATGTATAAGCAACTGTTGGCTCACAAATAGCATGGATGATTTTGTTATAAGGGAAAATTGATTTTATAAGGACCTGTTTGGGAAGGGCTTCCTAACGGTCCACCATTTTGAGCTACATGGACAGGTGACATGACAATTCTGACCATCGGATAGTTAGGATATGATATGGATCAGCTATGTGTCAAACTTCAGAGCTTTAATCAAAACTTTCCCATGTATTGGCATGCATCCCTATGTAAGGTGTTTACAATACTGCACCTACTGTGCACTCTCCATAACCTCGATTTTCAAAGCTCTATTTGACCCCTTGGCAAACTATGATTGAGCTGACTCTTGACATGGACTGGGGACTTATGGGTACATGGCATATTTTTAAGGCCTTTTTTAGTAAAGCTTCTTAAGTGGACCATGTAGGAAACCCTTAGGGGGTGTTTGGTTCGGTAAATCAAATGGTGTATGTATCGGATATGAATGTCAATCTTTTGATAGACATTCTTGTGAATTATGTTTCTTTCTGAAAAATCGTTTGGTTGCCTTGAGGCTAGTACATGTTTCTCGCGGGTTGAGATATTGGCTTCCGTAGAGAACTTCTTTCCGCTTTCTCCTTTTATACTAGGTGGTAAAAAGGTTGCTCAAATCTGAGTTTAAGTGTTGAGGTAAACTCAGATTTAGAACACATCCTTTGTAATAGGGTCATTCTAGTGGAACCAAACAACTCCAAAAATTAAGAATTATCATTCTAAAGAATGTCATCCCAAAGATTTACCGAACCAAACACCCCCTTACCCTTTCTATAATAGCAAGTATCCGAACATATTATACACTTAGATAAAAAAATCTGTTACAGCAAACCTGTTCATGTAATCCCATAATCCATCAGTTGCTAATAATATAAATTCTGTGTCTGATCCAAGAGCAACTTGATGAATATCAGGGGAAGCAATAACCAAGTCTCCATTGAATTGCAATCTGGAGGAATAAATGATGCAGTTTCAATCAAATAATTATGTGACTTTCACCAGGTCTGTTTAGGAGTTACACTATACTGAAAGGGTTATTTTAGTTAATATTGTTGAAAAGTTACGCATAGCAACTACATAGTTAGAGCTAACTTTGCCAAATGTATCTACTATTTTATAAGGCATATCAAATAATTAGGACATATTCCACCATTCTTAATAGAATTAACCATATGCTAAGTCTAGGAACAGTGATGCCGCAGAATAATTATAATAACACAATCATTAGCAGGCATTGAAATGGTATGCAATGAATCACTGACCAAAATAGAATTTCTCCATCCATTTGCCTTGATAAATCTAGTCAGTTTTCATGCAGAGAGGTGATGATTAGGTCACTGGGAAGCAATATCCAAAACATGGAGCTGTCATGAAACTGCATGATTCCTGACTCTTTCACATGGAAATGTACAAATCCGGACCTAAGAGTTGACCCGAATACCTACGAAAACTGCTAATTTTATTCGAAATTGATTCATCTAATAACAAAATAACTTGATTCAGAGGTTATTTTCTGAAAGTCATGGACGATCTAAAGAGTTGACACACCATTTAGCTGGTGCAGAACTCCAAACGTCACACCAATCCCCCCC
>NC_056562.1:38973137-38977088 GCF_013358625.1 Macadamia integrifolia | reverse complement strand
AAAAAAAAAAAAAAAAAAAAAACACCGAAAGGGAAAAAAAGATGCACCATGTGAAGGAAGCATGAATTTTCATGATGTAGAACATTACATAACCTTCAATCTTAAAATAAAAGAATTGATGTCAAGATTCAAATCCTACTTTAACAAGAAAATAAAAATTGAATAAATAAATAATGACAGAAAATAATATCAAAAAATAAAGTTTAATACTATACCGAGAAATAAATTTTTGGGACCATCTCCCTTCCTTAAGTCCTTTGTCCAGCATTCTTTCAGGAGGAATAACAGGCAGAGGCCATTAGAAGATCCATATATCAATAGATTGAAATGCAGTATAAATCTACAAATCAAAAGCCATTGCATAGCCTCATTATCTAGAGGAAGAAAGGAAAGTACAAGAGACGAACTCATTCTTCTTTGTCTTGAACCGCATATCACCAAAAGCACGGGATACAGAAATATCACCACATATCCTTCCATTGACAATCTATACACACCCATTCAATATAAACATCAGCAGCAGCAAAGAATATAGAATAAATTGCTGAAAATCAAGGCCAAATTTGGAATTTCTGTGATGAGAATTCCACAATAGTTGCATTCTGAGTCAACTCAACTAAGCCTTTTCCCAACTAAATGGGGTATAAATGTCTAATAGCTGTATTCCGTGCCAATAGAAAGGTAAATAAATGAGTTTATGTAAATCAGCTGTGCATTTCAATTTGAACGGGAATCTGATCTTCCTCGCCAATTTTCTAGCTCATGCTACTTCAATTTGGTCTGATCATTATCACATATCCTTGAAAACTATGAAGACAATTAGGATATCTCCGACCTCAAAAGCTCAAGTAGAGAAATGCCAACCAAGCAAATGATTAAACTATACTCATGCATAACTATAATGAGGAATGAACCCCAAGGGGTAGCTCCATTGGCAAAGACCAACATCTCACAATTAAGAGGTCATGAGTTCAACTTTCCTTGGGGCCCTACCTAAAAAAAAGAAAAAAACAAACAAACACAAACAAACTATAATGAGGAATGGAAATAAGAACAGAAAGACACACCCATCCACCTGCTTCTTTGATCCGCTTAATTTCTTGACGAGAAACTTTGCTGCTCCCATAGGGTCGATGAGAATTGGTCAACAGCTCAGCTTTTCCAGAGCGAGAGAGAACCTCATCAACAGTAACAGCAAAATGGAATCCATTGAGCCCCAAAGTTCATTATTCAGTAATAGCAGAAGAAATGAAGATTTGGAAGACAAAATAGCCAGAAGCAAAAGTGGATCATTACAAACAATTCAAGGACTAAGAACGTATACCACAGATGAATCCCCAACGTGTGAAATGACCAACACATCATTCCCAACAAACATAACTGTAGCCGTTGAACCAGACTCAACTTCCTCTCCATTCACTTCAAGCCTGCAGAAGATAAGACACCAAATAAACCTTGAATGCTCCAAAAGAATGGTATAAGAAATGCCCAATAAAAATTCACACATACATGAAGTTACCGAATGGTTAGAATAAGTAGAATTTTGTCCAGACTTATGAGAAACAGATGCTTTAAAAGTTAAAAGGTTTACCAATTCAACAATTTCGTATCGGCATTTGTGAAAGCCTCCTGTAGTGCCTCGCTTACAGCATCGAAATCTTTGCTAGTTAGCAGCAATCCACCTTGTAAAGCCTCGACACACTCTTTGAACAACTCGTCCCTGAACTCCATATATCAAATGAGATTGATTGAACAACAAAAATTTGAACAGAAAGAAGTACTCAGCAACTGCTGACAGTTCGAGAATCCAAATCGCAAATTCGCCAGCGAACATTTTTTCAAAAACAATTCTCCAAATAAGACTAAGTAATGTTATGATCACCTGAGGAATTTCACAGATGAAAATCCAGCGTGACCATCAAAGACAGCAGCAAAAGAAAATCCGTCAAATTCATCCGTTCGGACGACGGCATCATCTTCCATCTCTTCACGAGCGCCCTGTAATCGGCTGCAACCCCATCTGATCCCCGCAACACCTGTCAACGAAGATGGGGAGTCAATAGCGATTGCAGAGCAGCATCGGCTTCTTTCTCTGATGTTGTTCTTCTTAGACGTCAAACCAAAGCTGCAATTGACTCCATTCAATAAAAATCTCTGCAATTGCTGGTTCAGTAAAGCCATGGAAAGAATCTTCTGGATTCAAACTAACTGCAACTGTAAACACTAGAGTTGAACTGTGTTGCTGGAACGGATAAGAGAGTGAATCAAGAGTCCTAGACCTCTAATCGCTTCAACGGATTAGATTTCAGATTACGCGCCATCAAACAACTCCGAATTCCGAAATCCCAATTTGCTTTGCGGGTGGTGATTGTGGAGCATGTGGATCTGAGTCGTCTAACCCGTAATGGCCAAATTGCCACGCGTCAAATCTCCAGAGAGTTAGGAACTTGGGATTGGTGGTTCCGTCCGGTTTCGGGCAGATAATGGTTAAATCAAAATCAAACCGTTAAGCTGAAGTTCGGTTTTCTTCCGGTTTAGTTAAAAAATTATCTGGTTGGTTTATATGCTCTTATCGGGTTGTTACCTGTTCGGTTTCTTATATTTTTTTTGGGCAGAATGTTCGGTTTCTTATTCACGCCTATATAAAGAAACTGATCATACGATATTTTAATTTTTATTGTTTTTCCTGGTTTTTTTTTCTTTTGGGTTGGATTCGATTTTCTATTGGTTTCATCATTGCTGGAAAATTGGAAAATTAGGTTCTTTTCTTTTCTTTTTTGCTTTTTACTTCTCTTCCTTTTTCAAAACTGGAGGACTCACGCGAGTCAAATATGATAAGGTTGAGTCATGTATTTTTCTTATTTTCTTAATATTTTCTTTCTTTCCTTTTTCCAAGTGAAGAGAGATTGAAGCTATATATTGTTTCATATATGAGAAGAAGAAAAAATGGTTAAAATTGCAAACAAAAAACAAAATTTCTAGGGTTTTTGTTTAGTTGTGAGGCAAATTGGTCTATGGACACTATATGGTAAAAATAAATAATAAAACTCAGTGAATTTTATATGACTAGGCAAAAAATCGAGTCAATGAAAACTTAGGCATGACTTGGTCATTTCTTTAACTGGGGCCAAGTCTCATGACTTCTGGCTAAGTTCATGTTTTTTTTTTTTACTCAACTTGAGTGATCGCTTGAGTCAAAACATAATTTCCAAGTAAGCTCTTAAGTTCAATACACATAATGCACTCACTTCAGTAATTCAACCGCATTGCATTGCTCACAAGCACTAGTGAGTAGTGAGAGAGGTTGAGAGGTTCAAAGCCCTCTAATTATAACTTAATAAATAAGGGGAAAAGATCCTCATGTTGAGAATGTGGGGATCTTTTCCCATATACTCTCAAATCTTGATCATGTGGGAAACATAACAGCACTCTCTTTTCCTTATCCATATGAACCCACTTCTTTTACATTTGACCATGTGAGACCCACATTGATACTTTATTTTCCCCAACCATATGAGCACCTTGGTTGTCAAAACAGTTTCTCATGCCACAATTAATGTGGTGTGGGAAATTTCTCCAATATTAGGTGGCATGAGAAACCTTATCCTTTCACTTAAAAACAAAAAAAAAAAGCCTCCTAATAAATAATGGAAAAAGAACAATCCCAATCTCTAGAATCTATTCAAGGCAATTTTTTTAATGATACAAAACACAATTCAATGCATGATTAAGGAGTAGATTACCTGCTCATTTGTAAATAAGAAAACAGGAAATGGTTCTATGAGGAACAAGGAGTACCCTTTCTCCTTCCTAAAAAAACCTCTTTAAATAAAGAATACTTCACAGTTCACATACATGCATTTATTTGTTTTTTCTGAACGTATCAATAGCTGCCATTTATTTAAACTAATAACCTATGGAGTAAGATCTTCTTCTTTTTTTCTTTCTTTT
>NC_056562.1:38972714-38972922 GCF_013358625.1 Macadamia integrifolia | reverse complement strand
GTGTGTGTGTTTTTTGATTTCTTTTTATCATAAGAAAAATAAAGATAACATTATGAGATATTACATATGTTGTTAGTATATAGGTTTGAGTTTGTATAGCCATCAGTGGTTAGGGATAGTAGATAAGTCATAGTTGGGCTACTATTAACATTTTTACAATGAAAGGTTATCCCATCCGATAGTTTGTGGATTTCCCAAAAAGTTGCCG
>NC_056562.1:38938156-38972481 GCF_013358625.1 Macadamia integrifolia | reverse complement strand
TCACACCAATACAAATCAAAACCGGGTATGACAAAAAAGGGTTATGGCATCCTGTAGTTAGGCTTGCTGGATCATATGTATTAGGGAAATGCAAAGTATCAACATACTTAGATAATCGAAGATAAGCAATCCAATTATTTATATTGTGCAAAACAGAATATGGGTTGGCACAAGTGGTAGAAGCAATGATGTCATTCTTATGTTTCCCTATAAAGTATAAAGTAATAGAGAGTATACTAACTACCCACATTTTTTGGGATTGGGAGAAGTCCTTATCAATTATAATGTGGTTAAAGATTTGTTCATAGGAGGGTAGATTTAGGAGATGAGGTTGAAATCCTAGAGGTTCTGCCGCCCAAATATGTGATGCAAAATCACAAGAGAAAAACAGGTGGGATATAGTTTATTCCTGTTGATTATAGAAGACACATGTTGTGTTAATATCCAACCATCTCTTTAAAATTGATCGGACAAGAATGCCCTTATGTGAGATTCTCCATAAAAATATTTTGAATTTGGAGTGGGATTTCAATTTTCAGATTAGTTTCCACCATTTCCCATTTAGGGAAGTTGTAGAATCATGGGGCCTATTGATGGAGCCAAGAAATTTGGCTCCCGCTCTTGTGGCGAATTTCCCATTAGGCTGTAATATGCACAACCATGTGTCATCTTGGGGTGTGAGATTGATTTACAAAATCTTATTGACTATAGTAGTGAAAAAGGTATTACTTACCAACTCCCTATTACAGGAATCATTTGAGATTAGACTACTTACCTTTTGAGCATTACTCCTACCTATCCTTGGTTCGCTGAATTCAATGTGTGAAGGAAGCCATGGATCATGCCATAAAAAGGTATTTTGTCCATTTCCTATTCGTGAGAGAATCCAATTCTTGAGAATCGGGATAATTGAGGTAAGGCTCTTCCAAATCCAAGACCCGTGTCTGTTGTAGACCTGTGGGTCGAAAATAGATTTTTGATGATAGTATTTTGCCCGAACAATCTTACTCCACATTAGAAGTCGCCACCCCAGTTTCAGGAGAAGAGCTTTGTTCTGTGTTGAGGCATCTCATAGACTAAGTCCACATTGATAAGTTGGTTCGCAAATCTTTTTCCAGGCAATGAGGTGGAGTTTTTTCCCTTCCTTGGGTACATTCCCATTATAGAAACTTGCACAAATAGAATCAATTTTTTTACAAGCGTTTTCTGGGAAAGCAAAGCAAGACATTAGGTGAATCGGGATTGAGTAGAGAGCCGATTGTGTTAGAATCTTCCTTCTTGCATAGGATAGAAACTTAGCTTTCCATGTGGATAGGCGATTTGCCATACGGTCCACAACATGTTGGAGGCTAGCTGATTGGGATCGAGGGAATAGAATATTGGTCCCAAGGTATTTGGAATTTGTAGCCATTTCTTTTATCCCGATGAGCGAACATAGATTGCGTCGATCATGCACAGGAACATTTTTACTGAAGAACACTTCACTTTTTTCAAAGTAAAGGTTTTGTTTGGTATGTATTATTGGAATAACTTTTGGGTTAGATGCGTTTTAAGAGAAAAATAGAGAATAATTAGATTTCATAATACATACCAAACAGCCTGAAGGTATACTAGCATTCCTCTTGTGGCACAAATAAGGTAGTAGTTAGATACTTTGTTGCCAAATATAATTAAGAATAACATTAGTACTTAATTCACTTAGTTGATACTCAATGGTTAAAGCATATTTAGTTGACTTAAATAGTTGAAAAATCTACCACATGGTATGTTAGATAAGGCCCAAAATTCTTAGACAGATAAATACTAATAAATTTCTCTCTCTCTCTCTCACAAAAAAACTAAGTTCTTTCCTCAGATATTATATTTTTTTCTTTTTCCAAAAAAAAATCCAATTTTTTTTTTAAAAAAGGGGAGGGAAATATTTTTATTTAGGTAAGAGTTTTCTTTATTGGAATATGACCCTGTAATAACATGAGGCCAATAAGAATACACAATGAAGCATCAAACAAAGGTGAAATCTTTGGCTTTCATGGAAGCGGGGAAGTAATTTTGCCTAACCTTGTGTGGCAATTTTTTTTCCCTTTTTATATTTTGGTAAACGAAGGAGGGATTTATTTATTCCATAAGTTTCCATAGGAGTTGGAATACCATAAATACTTAGGTTTGAATGGTTATATTTTAATCTTCTATGAATGGTCCAAATTTATCAAAATTTTAATTTATTTAATAAAATTCATTAGTTATTATATACTACTACCAAACTATTATTGCTTCAAGCTGAATTGTCATGTTAGCATAAAAAAATGCGTCAAACATTGACCTCATTTAAAATTAAAGAAAAATATTAATTTCCCAAAAGGCATATCAGACAATTGAATATTGTCTGATACAATTTTTTATCTGTAAAGAGACACACTTAATTTAAGTTTCTGTTAGAGCTACTAATCATGCGATAATAGATAAATTAGACACGATTAGCAAACATGATATAAATATGTTTTTTTTTTTTTGGTTGAGAAAAGTTCATCCACATGCTTATCACCATCATTATTTCCCCTATATGTTGTATGTCTTAAATACCCTTCACCGCTTTTAGATGCTCATCCAAATACAATGATTACATTATTGGTGAAGGAATACCTTCTTCACCGTGGGTGAAGAGGTGAAATAAAACTTCCATTCATATATGATATACCTCTTATTTGTGTATCGGTATCGGTATTGATATTGGCCCCTATATCGGTGATATCGATATCAATTCATATTGGGTCGATCGGACAGTTTTGCCCCTCAAAATACCTATTTTGGTGAGTTGGTCTTCAAAACCATTGTACCAACACCTTCAACCGTGTTGACTGACATTAATCCACTGGCCCCACAGGTGTGTCCACCCCTCCAATAGGACATTAGGACCCTCAATTTTCCGATCAAAGATTCAAGTATACGGACCAGACCCCATCAATCTTTGATTTCCCCATGGGCCTATGAACATTGATAGCCATAAATGGTGATGTAGCCAAGTGGCCCAGTAGAAACAGGACACTTCTCATTTCGCCATTTCGCCATTTCGGGGCCGGATCCCCCATACAGACGGAGCCTGCCCCTTCCGGGCACACCACCATGTGATCCGCTCTTTTATTTTTGTTTTCAGCTAATAAATCTTATGCGTTTTTCGCGCTGGAGAATTGAAGAAGTGGTAATTCACGAAATTTTGGACGAAACCGAAGGGTTAAACGAAACCGTTATTCATATCTGATCTCTGGTGACGAGAGAAGTGTAATGGAAGCAACCATGGAGATTCGAGAATGGTAGTGAGTTGTAATCCCCACTTCCTGTATTTTGTTCCTTCTTCTCACACCCTCGTAGTCGCAGATCTCAACTTTTACCGGCGTCTCTCTCTCTCTCTCTCTGCGTTTGTGGTTCTATGATCGAGCTGTTGAGCTTCGAGTCCTGAGATTGCCACTACAATAATCACTGCTTTTGTTTTTTTTTTTTTTTTTTAACCTTCGCTTCAGAGATGCCTGGTCTGGTATCAGTGAAAACTCCTCCAGAAGCTCCACCGCTTCAAATTCTCGTTCCCGCCGGCGATCAGCAGATTCGAAATCATGAAGAAGAGTCCGAAACTAGAAGCCCTAAGATCAGATCCCCGATGCCGAAGAGAACCCCATCTCCCTCCACGTCACGGGCTAAACCTTCGCCTGGCGGGAGCTCTGGCAAGAAGAAAACTCCGCCAAAAATCGACGAATCCTCCCTTGATAATCCCGATCTCGGGCCTTTCCTTCTTAAGCTCGCACGCGACACGATAGCCAATGGCGAGAGCCCTAACAAAGCGTTGGAATTCGCGATTCGAGCTTCTAAATCGTTTGAACGTTGCACAGTGGAGAGCGAACCGAGCTTGGAGCTGGCCATGAGTTTACATGTGGTTGCGGCGATTTACTGTAGCTTGGGAAGGTTCGAGGAGTCGATTCCCGTGCTTGAGCGGGCGATTGCAGTCCCTGATGTAGCGAGAGGCTCAGACCACGCGCTCGCATTGTTCTCAGGTTATATGCAGCTCGGAGATACGCATTCGATGCTTGGTCAGCTTGAAAAATCGGTTACCTGTTATGATACTGGGTTAAAGATCCAGATGGAAGCTTTAGGTGAGTCAGATCCCAGGGTTGCAGAGACTTGCAGGTATGGTGCTAATCCCTTTTCGTTACTCTATTCTAGCCGTCGCAGATTACGTTCTTGTCTTTGCGTTATATAATTATATTCCGCTCCTCCCTTTGACGAACTGCTGCTTTCCAGGACGATAAGTGCCATCACTTTGCAAAACATGTATATCGTTATTGATTCTATTTTCGACGCTGATTGCTGTAGTTTGGGTTCTGGGAAGCAGCAATTCACTCTTGTTTTGGCCGCAAAAAGTGTGTTTTCCCGGCGTCGTAGTTTCGGAGTTTTCCGGCTACGACGTCTGAGGCGCATTTTAGTTGAGTGCCCTTCTATTCTGACATGCATTTGTTACTGGTTATTCTGTCTCCCCAATGAGCATACGTAATTTGAGGCTTGTTTGGCGGGATGTGGCCACTGGCGCCTGATACTGTAAGAACTCAGAAGATTTTGCAGCCTTGTGATTCGGAATCTGGTTCCTGTTTTCTTTCTAAATTATTTTTTTATGTCTAATGATTGATTAGAAAAAAAAAGGTTGTTGGGTAGGAAAGGATCAAGCATTTTAAATGTAGTCACAGTAAAAGTGTAAAATGCTGAGAAAGGATCAAGCATTTTAATGTAGTCACAGTAAAAGTGTAAAATGCTAAAAACAGTTGTTGTTCATACATGTCTCATGGTCATGAAATGATGATATGCACTTTGCTTCTAGACTTCACGGAATATAACTTCTTTGTTAACTGACCAACTACATTTTTCATTTTTAATCTTTAAACCAAATTACCTTGTATGATTATATCGGACTATCAACTGAACTCTACATTTTGTAGAACAACATTGTTTTGATGGATGATAGTGATTAAAGACAATGACAAATCACATGTAACAATAAAATTGTTTGTATGAAATAACATTAGCATCAATTTTACTTGTATGAGCTAAAAGGATAATAAAAAGTGGGTTGACTAACATTTTTGTTTTGTACTTGTATATTAAATGAGGATTTTTTTTATTGAAAATCAATGTTCAACAGAGTCATCTCAATGTAGTTATCTCTTGGTCTGAAGATCTAAAATTTCCAGAGACATGTTTTTATCCCATCCCTGCCATTATTTTCAATAGGCAGATACCAGTTTACTGCCAGAAAAATTCATAACGCAACTTGGAAGTGAAAATAGATCCGTAATTCTGTTCCCACACAAAAAATTGCAGGTACTTGGCTGAGGCCCATGTCCAAGCTATGCAATTTGATGAAGCTGAAAAGCTATGCAAGAAGACCCTTGAAATCCACCGTGAGCACAGTGCACCAGCATCCCTTGAAGAAGCTGCTGATCGCCGGTTAATGGCCCTCATATGTGAAGCAAAGGGAGATTATGAATCTGCCCTTGAGCACCTTGTTCTTGCGAGTATGGCCATGATTGCCGATGGCCAAGAGATCGAAGTTGCTGCAATTGATATTAGCATTGGTGACATTTACCTGTCCCTCAGCCGCTTTGATGAGGCCATCTTCTCCTATCAGAAGGCCCTAACTGTCTTCAAATCCGCCAGGGGTGACAACCATTCTTCAGTCGCATCAGTCTTTGTGCGTCTTGCTGACCTCTACTACAAGACAGGCAAGCTTCGGGAGTCCAAGTCCTACTGTGAAAGTGCTTTGAGGATATATGCAAAACCTGTTCCTGGAACTACTGCAGAGGAGATAGCCAGTGGGCTGACAGAAATCTCAGCAATCTACGAAGCTGTAAATGAAGCTGAGGAAGCATTGAAGCTCTTGCAGAAGGCAATGAAGTTGTTGGAAGACACACCAGGGCAGCGAAGCACAATTGCAGGGATAGAAGCACAAATGGGTGTAATGTATTACATGCTTGGTAGGTATGAAAAGGCTCGATACTCTTTTGAGAGTGCTGTGGAGAAGCTTAGAGCCGGTGGGGAGAGGAAATCGGCCTTCTTTGGGGTTTTGTTGAACCAAATGGGTTTGGCTTCTTTGCAGCTGTATAAAATTGATGAGGCTGCAGAGTTATTTGAAGAAGCAAGGGGGATATTGGAGCAGGAGTGTGGTCCGTATCATCCAGATACTATTGCTGTGTATAGTAATCTTGCAGCAACCTATGATGCCATGGGCAGGTAAGATCTTTATTTCTAGTTTTAATGCATATGTTTTATCCTCTTCAAGCATTCTCCTGTTATATGCCAAAGCTCAAAGTTCTGTTTCTACATCCTAATAGAATTTCACTTAAAGTTCTGCAATAATATTTGACTCTAAATCCATCTTACAACTTGAATAGCGTGACTGCTACTATCACAGATAGGGGTCCTTCTATTTAGGGATCTCTCAGTATCTTTTCATTTCCTGAATTAACTGTGAACCAAGACAAATTCAAAGAAACTTTCATTTTGCTGAATGAAATGCAGGGATAATCATTCTTCTAGGAATGAACCTTTGATTTCACGACTGATGCTTCATTCCTGAAATCGTTATATTGTCTATCATTTTGATAATATGAGATGGGACTAATGCTTCATTCCTGAAATTGATGTATTGTCCTATCATTTTGACTCCATGATAAGAGATGGTTATTTCATTTTACAGTAGAATAGAAGTTACTTATGTTGGAGAATCTGTAAATTTGATGAATCAAATTTAGAGATCACCCCTGAATACCTTTGTGAAGCTTTGAAATCAATGTCAGTGTTGGTATGTTCGAACTTCATTAATGATCAATTAGGTTTTTTGGTTAGAATTTCAAACCTTAATGATCAATAAGGGCTTTAAAGTTATCTTGTAACTTGATTTGCTTCTCTCGATGTGACAGTCTATTATACAGTTCCAACATTTATTTGCCCATCTGTGTCATCTTCTCTGACCAGTCCAAACAGATTTTTTCCTTTTCTTGTGGTGAAATTCCTTTTTTAATTTAAATTTTGATACATAAATGTGGGAGGATGTACCTACCTATCTGTCTGTTTTGGAGCCATCTAAACTTCAGTAAAACAGATATGGCATGTCCAGCTAATCCCAGGGGACTTTGACTCCCGGCATCCCTTCCTAACCATATAATTTGTACTATAATTATCTTCAGTCTGTTCCTTGTCTATCCTACTGATATCTAACCAAGGTGGGTTATCTAGTATTTTCACTGATTTTTGATAAATTGTCCGATCTTTTAATCTTTTGAACAACCAGAATCAGCAATCGAAATCTCATTGATTGATGAACCAACTGAAAGATGAGCTTCATTGTGACTGAATATCACCATTGTGCTGCAGGAAAACCAATGAAATCTTGATGAGAACAAAGTCTGATCTTGAGATGAGGGACTGATGTTTGCATTAGCGTTACCTATGTTTACGTATTATGGAATAAATCTCCAGCTATTGGACCTGCTTTTATTAACATATATCATCATGGTTTATCTACAGGGTAGATGATGCAATAGAGATCTTGGAGTGCATTCTAAAAGTTAGGGAAGAAAAGCTTGGAACAGCGAATCCTGATGTGGATGATGAGAAGAAAAGGCTAGCTGAGCTCCTCAAAGAAGCAGGCAGGATTCGGGATAGAAAAGCTAAATCCCTTGAAAACCTTCTTGATCCTAATAACACTGAGAAGGTCAAGAAAGAGGTAACAAGGAGGTGGTCGAGCTTGGGATTCAAAAGTTGACAAAGCATGATCTGCTCCCCTTAACTATTCACTCTCTGTAACATAAAAAGGAAAATTGTGTAGTCATATAGGGTCAGCTTTGATTTCTGATGAAATTTTTTTCTTAAAATATTTGTGTTGTGCTCTTGAAGCTGTTCTTCCACTGCGAAAGGTGGTTAAAAGTTGAGATATGTTGAGTGAATAAGTGTATTTGTGGTTGCTTCTTTGTCAGGCATTGGTGTCTGGGGAAAATGCAACTTTTTTCCTTGTAAATCCTTGAAAACTCCCAATTATTCTGGAAGTGACCAGGTATAGAGTGCTCCTGTCCTCTCTGATTTTCCTATATTATTTCACCTTAAAATGACAATCCCTCTCTCCCTCAAAGGTACCGATATCCATGTTAAATGTTGATTTAAGCATCAAATGACAAAAGAATCAATAGCTAGGTCCAGATATGATGCTATTCCTTTCTCCAGTTTCAATCAACCAGTCCCCTAGAATTAGCCCCTCGGATATGAAATTGAATGTCGAATAGGCCAAAGTTGAGTTTGGTTATGACCGTTTTGCAGTGAGACCCATCCAATTCTGATTCTTTAAACAGTAGCCATTATTCATTTCTTAGAACTCGCCATAAGCTGGGATGTCACCACTTATCGCTCTGATGCTGCTGCAGATGCTGATTTTCTGACATGAATTTCAGGAGAAATTCATCCTAAAACCTAACTTGTAAGGTAAGGTAAAGACACAAAAATCATATCAATACATACCAAATCTTTTACACCAATGTAAAATTGATTACATAGTAATTGTAAGGAAAAAAAAAAAAAAAAGTAAAATGAAACTTAATAACTAAATACGGAATGATTTGAAATCACTGATAGAAGCCACATAAGGTCATGGTTTCAATTTACAAATAGAATCATTTTAAGTTTAAAAATTTCCTGCCCTTCCCCGTAACTCCTCTTGCAACCAAACAGAGTCCATATGAGAACATGACAAGCTTGGAGCTAGCGGTGTCAATCAGTGAACCGAGCTTGGTAAGCTAGGGCATTGACACATTTTAATCCTATCAATCAATTCTCAATCCATAATTATAATCAAAATTTATATGAGTTAATTAGCAAAATGAATTATAAAAAATGTTTTTAAATAGACTTGTAATCGAACTATAAATAGTCCATTATCGATCAATTATAATATTTAATAGATCTCATCCCAAACAAATGGATTAGTGCTTGAGCTCGAGAGATTTAATAATTATTTGGATGAATCTCGTTGCCTAACAAGATGGACTAAACTTTTCACACCCCAATTGTGGCTAGGAATCTCAATATTAGGACAGAAAGCTCTTCGCAACTGAAGACGAAGGTCAGATGGTAGGGATCCTGGCGTGATTTAAACGCGTGGAATGTGAGTTGCCCTACCATCAATCAAACGAACTATTACATTCTTTATGACGTGTCATATTAGCTGTAGCGATTCTGTGGCTGCTGAGTCGGATAGGGTCTATCTACGTGGATTGGCTTAGTGTTGACCGTTGACTACCATCAAATGAACTATTAAAAAAGAAAGTACAAAATTCACTACGTAATTAGATGATTAGGAAAGCGTAGTATAGGGAAGCAATCATTAATTAGCTATTCGTCCAGACGTCCACTCGTCACTAGCCAGAAGGAGGAGCAGAGGGAAGGAGGATGAGAGAGAGAGAGAGAGAAAGAGGGAGAGAGGATGAGAGAGAGATTCTATTTCGGACGCTCTCTCTCCGACAGACAACAAACACCGAACCCTTTAAATTAGTAGACCTCAGACTCTGCTGCCTCTCCAGGCTCTGAAAGTAACTCTTTTCAAATTTTCAGATTCAGATGAAGTTTTCGAATCTCAGTGGCTCATTTCGCTTAGATTTTCCATCGAACATTTCCAAGGAACCAGATACAGAAACCAAATCACCACCAGAAACCCTAAAACTCTGCAGGAACATCAGTGAGAGACAGACAGAGATAAACTGTTTTTAACTCATCAGATCATGGAGCTGCATCAGTAATCGGTTCTTCTGGAACTAAAGAAGCAAAGCAGAAACTGAATCCCGAATCCCGAATCTCGAAAAACCCTAACACAAGTTTTGTTGATATGGAGAGATCTAGATCGAAAAGGAATCACTATTATGATCAGGACTTCGATTCCCAAACCCTACCACGGACAAAACCACGCTATCATCATCGTAACAACAATCAAAGCCATCATTATAACAACAGTACCAGCAGTCACCAGACTCACCACCGCCGTGGCGGTGGCGGCGGCGGTGGTCGTTTACCCAAAGCTCCGGGAGTTTCTCCTACTGCAACCACATGTTATCGCATCCTATGCCACGATAATAAAGTTGGTGGTGTGATTGGTAAGTCTGGTAGTATTATTAAGGCAATTCGTCAAGAGACCGGGGCTTGGATTAATGTTCACGCACTCATGCCCGGCGATGAAGAACGGATCATTGAGATCTCCGACGCCCGTCGACGTGACCCCGACGGACGTGCCCCATCTTTCTCCCCGGCTCAGGAGGCGCTGCTCATGATCCACGAACGGATTCTGGCGAGTGATTCTGAATTTGGTTTTGGATATGTTGGGGGTGCTGATGATGATGATGACGATTATGGTCCGCGTAGTGGTGGCGGCGGCGGCAATGGTGGTCGTGTTGCCACCAGGCTGGTTGTGTCAAGGATGCATGTGGGATCTTTGTTGGGTAAGGGTGGGAAGATCATTGAGCAAATGAGGATAGAGACAAAGACTCA
Organism: Macadamia integrifolia; assembly: GCF_013358625.1. NCBI lineage: Eukaryota > Viridiplantae > Streptophyta > Magnoliopsida > Proteales > Proteaceae > Macadamia > Macadamia integrifolia. The sequence continues at coordinate 38,961,918 of NC_056562.1, read as the reverse complement.
AATTAGGATCCTTCCAAGGGATCATAATCTGCCCCGGTGTGTTTCGATGTCAGAGGAAATTGTTCAGGTACTACTTGTGTTAGTTTGGTTCATTCACTGGCTTTCCCTTTGTTTAACCCCGTAATTGCTTTAATTGCTTTTGTAAGCGTTTTATTTGGTAGACTTCAATGTGACATCTCCTCTCATGGAAAGGCATATCCTTAAAATGATAAAAATGAGATTGGAGTTCTTATAGTGTAAATTATAAAAAATTTGACTGTCAACACACGAGAAGAAACGGCAGATGAGCTCAGTAATTTGCAGCCGTGGTGGAAGTCTAAAATAAATGGGGCAGTTAGTTATCATTACATAACAAGAATTTTAATGCCCAACAACTGTCTTGATTCAAGAGTTAGAATTGAAGAATGGCATCTAATATGCAAGATTGGTATGGAGCGTGCAACTGCAACCACAAACATGTCATACAAATCCTGTTATGAAGAATGGACAAAATGGGATGCATGTATAATATTTACAATCCTATTGCAGTGCTGCTTATTTGTGTGATGTAATGCTGATTATCATGAATCTTGAGGAACTTTGTATTTGCAAGTTCAATTGTTCATTTTTTCTTTTCAATTGTGGCAATAGCACTGTGTGTAAGACAGCTTGGGGAGAAACTACAAAGGATAATTAAATGTTTGGATTTCTAAATCCAATACCTAAAATTCTAGTTGTTGATCATAGAAAATATTCTCTCTGTTCTGCATCCATAATGAAAAACTTGTAGCATACAACAGTTGGAGTTTTTTAAGACTCTGAGGTCATCATATCAACCCTGACAAACTGGATGATATTGACGTAACTGCCACCAGTATGTGGCATAGCTGCATAGGGTTACCAAATTCCTAACTTTAACCTTAATTAAACTGAGGTGATCAATGTGTGGGGCAAATGAAATATTGACTTCCTTTAATTTCTGTTTGGCATCTCCTCTAAATTGTTTAGGATCTGATGGTTATAATTTTGATGAGAAAATTCCATGCCATAGAATACGATTGTATCTTTGGAACTTAAGAGATTTGTTTTTAGAGTAGAGATAATTGTGTGGAAATATTAAATTCTGTGAAGGCTTTAGCCTGGGGATTGGTTTGCAATGATGCTGTATGAGTTGATTGGTGGCTTCAGTTTAATATTCACTGGTTTAAAAGCTCAGAACTGGATAATTGTCTAAGAGTGAAAAGCTATTAAAATTCTAGGGATCTAAGTCCAAGATCCTTCCTCAAAAGTGTGCACACTGACTCCTACGAGAAACACAAGTGGAAGAACAGAGAAGAAACAAAGTAACATTTGTGTATAGATATTGATATGAGAGAGGAGATGGGGAAGGGAGACTAGTCCTAACTATCGACTGATATTTTAAAAGGGTTTGCTCACTTGCTCCAAAAAAAAAAAAAAAATGAAACAAAAGTCAATTAATGGACTTACTGATGTGGTCACAATTAATTTAAGAATTAGCTGCACAATAGGAGCATCAACACTTTATCATACAAATGGAATAAGCGTGTGACCGTTTGGGGGATATTTTGTGGTGCGACTGTTTGGGGGATATTTTATGATAATAAATTTTCAGTTCAAAAATCAAGTTTCTATTAGTCTGAAAAGTACTTTAAGAAATTAGGGAGGTTTTAATGTCATGATTGGTTTCTTATGGTTCCTAGAAGTCCAAATTATTTCAGAGTTTAATTTCGGCTGTTTATGTTTTAGTTGAATCATCATGTATTGAGTTTTTCTGTACTAATCTTTCCTTTTGTGAGGACCAGAGTACAATACTTCTGTAGCTGTAATAGCTTTTCGGCAGTTGGTTTAGGTTGGGAGGCGTCATTGATGGCTTCTGCTGTGATTTGTTTCAGAAACTGTTGTTTTAGTGATTAGATATTTAACATTTACTTAAAAATCTTGTTCAGCAGGGGTTATTTATCACTGTGAGAAGTGAGGCAAACTTGTAGTAAATCCTGGCCATGAAGTTGTTTTGGGGATTTTATTGGGTTTTCTATGCTGAAAGGACATCAAGGAGTGTCTTTTGTTTCACCCTTGATAGGGGTTAATGGCATTTTGAGTCCTTTTGTAACTAATAGTGAGTCAACGTCCAAGTAGGTGTTTGGGTTTTGAGGTCATATAATGGATGCAACTCCACACATTTTTCCATTAGTTAACACCCCCTGGGGTGGTTCAGTTCAGCAATTTCTCCTACCTGCTTGTTTTTGTGGTTTCTAGTAGGTGGGTTTGTAGGGTAAATTATCTCTTCTCATTCATTTTATATTTTAGACCAGAAACAATTGACCATCCACCATCTCTAGCAAGTATATTCCAAACCACCAAGCACCATAGCCTGAGTGAAAACAATTCTTTCCTATCTGAACTCCATTTTTTCCCATCCTAAACTATTATCTCAACTTTCTCTGAATTCATATAAATTTAAACCTATTTTCTTGAAATTCACCTTTAAAACTCCACAACTCATCAAATACTTGAATTAGCCCTTCCCTGGATCTAGCATATTGGAACCTTGTGGGTTTTGCATGTTCTTGCACCACTGAAATCACACTGGGCTGATAAGCCCTAATGATTAATTGTCCTAACAAATCATTAGTTGTTAGAATAGATATTAGTAGAATTACTAGATATAGAGTAACAAATAACAGGGAATTGAAGTTCTTATCTTCAGTTTTCCAGTGTTCCTAGAAATATCTTTATGCTTCCTTAATAGTTAATAATACCATATACTTATATCATTTACTTAAAAAAAGAGGTTCCTTTTGTGGTTTGTAAAGAATCTGTAGGAAGCTTGATATTTATGATCTCTATAACTAATAACTCCTTGTAGCCGGTATGGAAATGGACAAATATATTTGGCATTTCCTATATTTTTGGTTGTAGTAACTGCTTTATGCTTTTATAAGTCTGATAACAATAGTTCCCTTTCAGGTTGTAGGTGATATTAACGACGTGAAAAATGCTATAGCAATTATTTCATCACGCTTGAAAGAGAGCCAATTTCGTGACCGCAGTCATTTCCAGGGACGGGTACATTCGCCGGAGCGGTTTTTCCCTTCTGATGATGATTTCAGTCTGCACATGAACAATATACCTCACCGGTCACCCATAGATGAGGCCACATTAAGACCACGATCTTCTGCAGGTGTGCCCAGTCTGAGAAACAATTCATATGGCTCACGTACATCTGGCTATGCATTTGAGTCAGGGGCTGGTTCCATAGCGGACCACCAGTCACAGCCATTCTCTGGTGAGGACCTTGTGTTTCGAATTCTTTGCCCATATGACAGGGTTGAGAGTGTAATGGGAGAGGCCAATGGGATCATAGAAATGCTCAGGGGTGAATTTGGTGTGGATGTTAGAGTTAGTGATCCTGTTCCTGGATCAGAGGAGCGAATAATCATTATTACTTCTGATGAGGTACTCTCTCTCTCTCTCTCTCCTCTCTTTCTTGCTACACACACATTCACACTTGTGCATCCACATGTATAGGCACTGAGTGAAGGTTCCAGTTGAGTTTGTCAGTTACCCTTCTTTTTCTTCTGTTGAAGCACTGGCACAATGTTACATGTCCCAACAATGTGTATCAGCTCACTGTGGTCATAAAGATAATTAAACTACAAAGATTTCAAAATTTCAGGAAAAAATGGGCTCATGAATGTGTATCCCGAATTATCATTAGGACGAGACCTCCATTGAGGCAATATGGCCTGTTTTAATATCAGCTGATTTAATTTGAGGGTTTAATTTCTTAATTATTTTGAATAGGGTTTGTAAATTTTCATGAGATGTATATATATTCTGCTTAAGGGTCACTTTCCATGGAGACATAATTGCTTACCCAAATGTGTTGGTGCTTAGTAGTGATTTGATCCCAAAGTTTCTACTTTTGCTAGGCTCTTGATGATGAACTGTTTCCAGCTCAAGAAGCTTTATTGCATATTCAGAGTCGAATTGTAGATCTTGGCCCAGACAAAGATAACATTGTAACCACTAGGTTGCTTGTGCCATCTGGTGAGATTGGGTGTCTAGAGGGGCGAGATGGATCATTGTCTGAAATGAGGAGACTAACTGGCGCAAATATAGATATCATTCCCAGAGATGAACTTCCTGTATGTGTACTAGGGGCCGATGAGCTTATACAGGTTTGTTATCGTTATCTTAAGTGAAAAATCATTACTATTCTTACCCAGCCAATGGAAGCTTATGCATCATAGATGCATTACTCTCTTGCACTGCCATCCAGAAAGTGTGTGGGCTGCATGCATTGTGATTTGGAACCGTCCTCTGGTGGACCCCCTGTAGGAACCTGTGAGATCACCTAATCCAGATACGGTCCCATCCATCTAATATCATATGCTTTGCCAGTCAGATTCAAACTGTCCTGGGAAAGTGAGCAGATCCTCATAAAGCTCTTTAGGTGGTTGAATCATGAATGGATTGTGGATCACATACCTTCAATGCGGCCATGCATGTACTGTTTTCATGGATGGCAACAAAGAATCCAACTAATTGTGCACCTTACCTGTTTGGGAATGCAAAATCTGGATCAGGGAAGTTGTGAACTGACCCAGACAATGCTGCCATCTTGAGATCTGTTGAAATCCCAATGATTCAGAGTTCAAGGCCCCAAATATGGGGGAATTGGGTGAGGGGTAGGCGTTGGTTACCAATTTGCGCCCCCACTGTCGATCCCTTCTGGAATTTCTAAGATGGCTGTTAGTTTTCTCTGCTATATAGAAAGAATGGATTCAGTATCATGATAGATGAGCATTTACAGATTGTGGGTGAGATAAGAGCAGCCCGAGATGCTCTTGTTGAGGTGACATCAAGGCTTCGGAGTTACTTGTATCGTGATATCTCCTTTTCAAAGGATTTCGTACCACCTTCCATCTCAGCAGCAGCCCCAGCTGGGAGCATGTTTGGATTGGAGGTTGCTTCCCCCAGTAGAATTTCAAGCCGTGAAAGTTTCCAGGGAAGTGACACTCCTGCAAGCTATCAAAATGTGCAGGCTGTTACAATTGCACGGACATCAAAGGTAATAATCATAGTAGAATGGGAAATTGCATTTCTGATATATTTGCATTTGTTCTGTCATCTTGCAGCTTCATGTAATTGATGCTGTTGCATTTGTTATCCTATGTCAGCCTTTATTTGTGATTTTTAAGTGGCTAAAGCTTCATTATTGTAGGAAGCTGGAGCATCTAGTAGTGGATCATTGGACCGAGTTGAAGGTGATATTCGTGAAGATGTGCCAATTGTGCTGAATAGGTAGTGATTTCTCTTCTTTGCAGTAGTGGTCCTTTATTTTTAACTTTTCCACTCCTACTAGTGGCCTTTCTTATTCTGCTGCACATACCCAATGTGAATTTTTTCTTGTCTATCAGAATTGCTGTGCCACTCGTCACTAGAAGCACACTGGAAGTTGTCATCCCGGAGTATGCCATTCCAAAGCTCATAATGAGATCCGGAAACAAGCTTGCACAGATCAGCGAGGTGCTTACTTCTTAAAATTTTCTCCTATCCTATTTAATGACTTGCCAAGTGATTTAAATACTTCATTCTAATTTGGGTTTCACTGGAGCAGTTGTCAGGAGCAAGTGTTAGCCTTGTTGAAGATAGACCTGAGCTGACTGAAAAGATCATTCAAATATCTGGTACTCCAGAACAAGCTGAGAGAGCCCAGAGCCTACTTCAAGGGTTTATTCTGAGCAGTAAGTTCCCTATTTTCCTTTTCTCCCAATAGTAAGAGTTCAACCTTATCATCCATAATGTACCTTTCATTTTTTGTGCAAATCACAATTATAATTTCAAGTGGTCTTCATTTTTCAGCACAAGAAGATGGTCCATCAAGCTAATATGAAAGTGGGGTTTTGCACAAACTGAAAGATGAGAAGTTTGTTACAATTTTGTTCCCAATGCAAAAACTAAAAGTGAGATTCTCTCAGTTTCATTTAGTAATTTGACCTCCTAATGGAATCCCCGAGGGAGAGTTATGTAATTCGTTTCTTAATTTCGTGTACAGAAAGGTAGGTGTAACTATTCACGCTGCAGTTTGAAGATTATTTCTCTGAGTATAATTAATTAAAATTTTCAGTTTCTAAGCATGCTAATAAATCTTTTCCTTGCCATATCCTTCTGCATACTGTCATGTGATATTAGCTTAAAATATGGGTGAAATGTTTAGATGGTAGCTTTGGAATGTTGCCTGCCATGCTTTCATGCCCATTGGACTGAGTAAAATGCTTGTATGATCATGTTTTTTCTGACAAAATCCAGTTTTTTAAGATACATATTTTCCAGCATCTTATATTTTTGTTTAAACCAGCACCAAGTCTAATTGGAAATGACAAAAATTAGACATATCAGAGTGTGGCTTGGACAGTATACCATTTGCTGGATCATCGAAAAAAAAAAAAAGGTATACCATTTGCTGTTTCTTCAGCATATTTATGAATTAGTTAAGGGACAAAGTTTTCTGTCTGAGAGCGCCCCTGCACCACAGAGACAGGGGGCACGCAATGACCACCGTGCCTCTCCTGGGGGCATGCGCCTGTGTCTGGGCACGTGGGCTGCTCTCAGACAGAACACACTTGACCATTAGTTAATGTCAAAACCTGCTATTTTCAGGGTATGAACTCAGGAGATTGTGGTCAAATAACAGAACTCTTACCAACTAAGCTAGTACTCATTGTTATACAAATGTTTCAGGCTCAGACAAACTGGCACCAACTTCTTATTGTCACATAGAGATCCAGCTTGAGTCTCAATCTATGCCCATCCTCCTCTCCCCCACCACCACCCCACCTTGCATTGACCTTCGTACTCTTGTATTGTTTTGATTGGTTTATTTTGTCACCTGCCTAATTCAGATGGAGCTGAAACTTGATATATGGGGGGACCTTGAGATCACTTCACCATTTGGGTTCCATTTGGTTGCAAGGAAAATTCTATATTTTCTTTATAAGTGAAATATTTTGTAGAAAATACAAATATTTCCCTCCGTTTACCGAAACCAAATCGAGCAGTTTACACTGAAACAGAAAAACCGTTTAGTAAATGGTTCGGTTCTAGTTTCAAGTTTAAGATCGATTAATTAAATGGGTCGGGTTGGTTTTAACCATTTAACCCATTGGTTTCAAATCGAATTGACACCGTGAAAATCGAACCATCAAAACCGATTCGATTAACTCGTATAATGATTAAATATTTGATTGTTTTAACAAAACATAATGGTTTAATTTAAAGAAGAATTAAGGACCACAGAGGTTGTCCTATAGTCTATTCAATAATTTACTCCTATTATGTAGTTATGTAGTTAAATCCTTGCTTTTTCAATGCCTCATTTAATTTGATATAAGATTAAAACATTTATCAACAAAAGCAAATTTAGTAACCATGCGAATAAACTAGCAAACCGATTACTAACCGTATAGAATAAACTGCGATCAAAACCGTTTAAAACCGTGAAATCGACACCATTTAAAAACCGTGAAACTGAAATTGTTTACTAAAACGGTTGCAGTTTTAGTAAATGGTGTGGTTTTGGTTTCAGCGAAATAAATGTGAACCGAATCGAACCGTATCTTATGCATCGAACTGATTAACACCTTTACAGTCCCGCTATTGCAGGGTTTGTGAGGGGCAAGTGAATCTGCCCCATCAACGATTCCTAAAATTAGGATTTTGATATTTTGGTTGCCCCCATTCAATGGTTAATGCGCGACCACGCACCATGCATTGATATCTTCCCCCCTTATGTTTTAGCCATCCATTTGAGAGAAAAAAAGAAAAAAAAAAACTTAATGAATCTTCAAATAAGTTTTAGGGGAAAAAAACACTAGCTGGTAGAGCAAACACCAGGTTTGTGGTCTAGGGATCAACTCCTATCATCCACATTCCCCCGCCCCCTCCCCTCTTGTGTGTGTGAGTAAAGTCCCCTTAGGCAGTTCTATAAGATGTAAAAAAAAAAACACTAACTGTCGCGTGGCTCTTGTCCCTAGACAAAGGAACGTAGAAATTTATTGTTCCGTCCTTTGAAATAAAAAATTCCATCCATATTGTTGCCCCTTGCACACATTATCCTTGGCCCTCATGCCAGTTTAGGGGCCATGTGACCAGGTAGCGATCTCTTGCCCTGAGCTTTATATTGTCAAATGACCACCTATAATTTAGTTCAAACTTGACAAGCTTCAAAACCCTTGACTCCATGAGTAAGAAGATTTCTCTTCACAATGGATGAAGGAAAACCTGTTTATAAGGAATTTATAATTTAGGGACTCTGTAGGATTGGTTAATTAATTTTAGTCTAATTAGTCATCGTCTCATTGACTTTAACATCACCTGCTCGTTACCGAAAAACATCACCTCCTCAGTGTGAGAGTTGCTCATAACAATATGTCTCAGGCTTCACATTCTACAATATTATTTGTGCGTTCAAAATTCAATTTGAATGCAAATAGGATATGAGATCCTTCAGGGGATCCGGCTCCTCTCTAATTAGTGGTCCACCCAATTAGCCATTCAATGGATGGGAAGATTTGGACATGCATCCCAATACATGGATGCATATCCTCAAATCCGCCCACCGTCGGATGGCTAATTGGGTAAACCCAATAATTGGAGAGTATCTTTCTCCCCCTTTGGGTGCTAAGGACAACTCATATTTAATTTGCATAAAATTAAATAATGTAGCACTCACTATCCAATGGAGAGGACAACGAAAGGCATCAATTCTAAGATAAGCATTGTCTGGTCAGGTAGAGAAGAGACTTCCATGCCTGTTAAATTTTCCCGGAAGGAACAATCCTATGGAATGGTTCTTGTCCTCACACAAAGTGAATCGCAACTTATAATCCTTATAGACAAGAGGGTGCTTTTGTTGGGGGCATCTCTCGTCCTCTATCATACCCGTCCAATCCTTCACTCCTTTAAGTAACAATGGCTTTTAAGTGCTAGCCCACGTCCCTATCGTCGAATATAAATAACAATAACTATAACAAAGTCTTATCTTAATTTAATAGGGTTGGTTATATGGACCAATGTAAAGGCAAAAAGGGAAAGCAAAAGAGAAAAGAAGCAGAACACAGCAACAAAAAAACAAGTTGAAACATAACTAGGTAAGGTTTGTTACATAGACCCTAACCCCCAATATACCATATTCTAGGTCATAGATGGGGCAATACCTAATGCATTGTGGAGAACAATTAATGTCCTAAAGATCTTCCCATCATGCAAAGCAAAATATCTACCACTTTGCTCTAAGTCTCCATCAAAATCACCTCTCCAATGGGAGAAAAAACTGAATCGTCATATTCATAAAAACTACCAGAGATATCAAGCAAAGACATGAGAATATATTGGTTGTGATCATGGTTTCAAATATTGGTATTATATCGGCCATATCGTATTAGTATAGCTTAAGATCGTTTTCCGATCTAGATCGGTTATCTATATCTTTTTAGGGGTAAAATAGTAAAAAAAGTCATTTACTGACAAATGAGGGGCAAAAGTGACCAATACCCACCAATCCTCTTCGATGCCAATCTCGATTGGATCGGTATCAGTAGAGACCGACACCAATACCAATTCCGAGAACTAAATCCATGGTCGTGATGCTACGGCCGTTATAGAGAATCAGGAGTTTTGTTACCTTTCCCATTAAACAGTGAGTGATTATGTGTAAAAACTTAATCTTACACCATCTGATAATCCTCAGAATCTTTTTTTGAAAAAAAGAACAATAGTTAGTTGAGCGGGAAAAAAACTTTTTACTGCACAATATGTTTAAAATGGCTCAGAATCAAACCGGATAGTAAAAGTGTAAAATAGGGTCAAACATTTCAAAAATGGCAAGAAAAAGAAAGCGGATGGTATATATTTCAAACACATAATTAAATTTGAAAAATACTGAATAAAAGAAAAAAGGCATAAAATGTCGGACAAACTCATATTTTATTAATTAATTATTAATATTATGTACTACTTATTTCAAAATAAAAATAGAGTTTTTTAAAAAGTGTCAAAGTCAAATGTGATCAGGGTTATTAGACTTGTTTGGTGAAGCATGAGATTAAGTGAATAATATCATAGATAAGATCATGATGTGGTTCACAAATGCGACAGAAATTTGGTCTTGCATCAGGTATTTAAAAATCCTTCTTCCCCATTAATCCCATCAAAATGATGCTAGGGAATTCAATCAAGGTCAAATTACCGTTGTGCAACTCCTACTGCATGCCCAACTCACAATGTAGCCATGAACAACCTACCTTTTTTTTTTGGGGGGGGGTGTGGGGGTGATCCAGGCTGAAGGCTTGCTTTCACTGAAAGCAGTGAAAAGCATTTAGCACTTCCGTGTGAGTGACCCCAAAAAGGTAAGAGGAATCGAACTCAAAACCACAGGCTTCTTAAGGCGAAGGTCCCTTGCAAACTCAGCTACCCCCCTGGGGTCATGAACAACCACTTGATTCTACATGTTAATTAACAATCACCACCATGGTTAAAGAACACCTAATCATCATTTAAAGACCCAATAAGAAAAATTGTGTTGATGGTTTTGTGTTGCACCATATTGTTTGATGCAATCAGGTAACACCTCTTCTTTCATCCCATTCCATTCTACCTTGCTATGCTATTACATATGGTGTCTCTTCTTTGAAACTTTTCCTATCTACTATGTTTGGATAGACGTAAATTCAAAGAAGAATTTTGATTTTCTCATTATATATATTACTTTCCAATTCATGCTAGTCTTGCCAATTGGCTTATTTTCTAAAATAACCATCCAAGAAACAGTCACTGTCTTGAACCTGCAAGTTGGGTTTCATTTTGAGAATATTGAAGGCAATGTCATGCTCACTTCTTAACTGTTCCTCTCTATGTGTTGTTTTTAATGTAAAGGAGTCAATACATGCCTTGTAGGTGACATTCTTTCTTAATCAAAACAACTTCTCCCACTATTTATCCATCTATCCCCTTACTTGTGTATGCTTCTATAACAACATTGATCAGTCCCATTCTTCTTCATCATAAGCTCTTGCTTCCAATCATGGTTTCTGCAGAAGTTGCTCGGACCACGGTTGGCATCTTAGGTAGGTCTAGAAAGCTTAAATTGGTTTTAATTCCATTTAAATAGAAATTCTTGACATGGGTTCTGCTTATTTTCAGGCAACATAACTTCTCTGATCTTGTTCTTGTCACCACTGTAAGCTTAAGCTTAAAGTTTTACTATAGAGTGTTTCCCTCCCCTCCTTTTTTTCCTAAATGGGTTATTGTTTTGATGAATTTCAGGCCAACTTTTATTCAAATATGGAAGAAAGGTTCAGTTGAGCAGTTCTCTCCAGCACCATATTTAGCCACTCTTCTGAATTGCATGATATGGTTGGTCTATGGGTTGCCACTAGTACACCCTCATAGTATGCTATTGATAACCATTAATGGATCTGGGTGTCTGATAGAACTCACATTTGTGCTTCTCTTCCTCTTCTACTCTGATGGGAGAAAGAGGTTCAGAGTGCTTGTAATGTTGATGTTAGAGTTTGCATTTGTTGCCTCGGTCGCCATTCTTGTCCTGACTCTGTCACACACCATTTCCCGCCGCTCTCTTGTAGTTGGAAGTGTTTGTGTCTTCTTTGGGACATTGATGTATGCAGCACCCTTAGCAGTCTTGGTCAGTATACAGAGACTAGTTGTGTTTTAGTATGTATTCTCGGAATAGATTCTGGCTTTAAAACTTTTATTTTTTCTCGCTTCAGAATGCATTTTAGACCTAAAATCTATTCCGAGAATGCATAACAAACACACCCCATCTCGTTTTATTGCAAGATTCAAGTATCAGATTCTTATGTATGATGGTGGTATGATGCAGAAATTGGTGATTACCACTAGAAGCATAGAGTACATGCCATTCTTCCTCTCCCTTGCCTCCTTTGTCAATAGCATTTGCTGGACTGCTTATGCTGTCATCCGTTTCGACCTCTTTATCACAGTACTTATTCATAACTTCAACTTCTACTACTACTTCTTCTTCTTATCTCTCTCTCTCTCTCTCTAGCTTTTTATAACATTTTTTTGTTGTTTCATGTTGCAGATTCCAAACAGTCTAGGAATTCTCTTTGGGCTGGTGCAGCTGATATTGTATGGCAAGTTCTATAAATCCACACAAAGACAGATAGAGGCAAGGAAGCGGCAGGGGAAAGGTGACATGGGGCTGCCAGAAGTGGTTCTCATCCAAGACTCCAAGAAGATGATCATCAACAACCCAACTCAACAAAATGGTTATCTTGTTTCTGAGACACCTGGGCAGCCATGATATATTTTGATTAACGTTTGGTTGATCACACTACTATAACACAAAAACTCTAAATCAATATTGTTGGGTCACTAATTCCATAAAGTTGGTTTCTTCTATAGAGTTTCTTTTGTTGCTTTGCTTACTCAATTCCTCCATATGCAACCCTTACCATCTCTAATTTCTATTAATAAGAACATGCAATTTTTTCTTTTTCATATATATTCTTCCAAATATGTGGATTGATTTTCTGATATGAAAAAAAAAAAAAAAACTATTCTGGGGCTTAACTTTTCTGGTACATTTTGTTAAATTTGGCTACCAGAGTCAGGGTTTCAAGAATCGGTAAAGAGAACTTACTTTTAGAGTCAAGATCACCTACAATGTTATACGCAGGGTTAGATGATGACATTTGCCTTCTTTTTTTTTTCCACGGAGATCTTCTTCATACACTCTTTATAGCCCTAAGTGAGACAAATCTCATAATCTAACCATGTGTAGAGTACACATACAGGTAAGTGATCTGGGTTTTTACTTCTACCCCTGCATGCAGGTAAGCAGGTAATCAAATACTTTTTGCCAGCCCATTTACCACTTTGTAGTGCCTACATTTCTCACACAATTTTCAACAAATCAATCATTTTCTCACTATGCAAGCAGTGGCCATACACGTACCCTTAGAGTAGGGAAAGGGTTTTTTAAGCAAGTCGTATATAAGATGCATCAATTAGATGCGGAAAAAAAATAGCATCATTGTATATTAAAGGGTAGCAAAATCATTTCATGTGAAGAGTAGAGAGACATACACAACAATGATTAGATCCCCTATGAGTACGGTGGCAAATTTTCTGCCCGGACCGAACCTGGCCACTTCAACCTGTCAAAGTTAGGATCAAAATTAAAATTTGCTTAAAACAGGGCTTAACCTACTAGTCCATTAATTAAATGGGTTAGATTCAGGGTTAGGGTTCTAGGCCAAACAACTCAACTAAGCCTTATCCTACCTAAATGGGTCAACTACTTGGATCTTTTTTCTCCATTCAGCTATATTTAAAATCATACTTGTTATCAATCCTATGCTATGATATCTATACTGGCCACTTCTCCTAGAATCAATTTTGACCTACCATAGGCTCTTTTAGCTACTTCATTCTGAAATAAAATTTTTGGGTAAAAGTGTGAATCAAATTATTCCTCTATATTAGAACATTCAAAGGCCTTTGCTTACATATCCATGCAATTTCAAACGATTTACTAACAACTTACCATGTATCGGAGTTATTTTTAAATTAAATTAAATTTTTTTATTTTTTATTTTTTATTTTACCTTTTCTAGTTTTACAATGCATCCGGCTCGTCTGTTGTGCTTGCGCTACATGATATGTAGCACAACTTAGGTGATCGGCGCGTGAAAATTTTGAATTCAACGGTGACGATATTCGAGGGAAGAGGGAGAGATCCATACATGTGCTGCACGATTTCTTCTCTCTGCTTTATGCTCCGCCGACGATATCTCAGGTCTGGATTACTTCAGAATCCCATCTTGTGCTCGCGACATCTTCTTTCTTCGAGCCCTTTCCTGCGACTGCCTTTGCTTTGCAGTATCAACTCCCTCCTTCCCCTTGTTATGTTCTTTGAGCCGTCTCAGAAGCATCCGATCCCTCCTCATTCTCCTCATCCTCCTCTCTAGCTCATCAACATCCATCTCTTCATCACTATAATCCTCTTCAATAGTGGCCTCTGGTTCACCTTCAGTGGCTAGATCTCCCTCTCTTGATGGAGCAGACATGAAATCAGGATTTGCGCAAAATCCCATTTCTTCAAAGATTCCCATCATCACTGATCTACATTCAAACAACAAATCCAAGCTTTTTATAGAAAACTCAGTTAAACCCACTTCAAGTTCTGCAACTTCACGTCTCCTCCCTCTTTGATTGCAGGGCCTACTGACAAATCTCACTTGGAACATTTTTTCAAAATCAGAAATTGATCTCTCCCTGAAAACAGACACGTAAATTAGAACTAAAATTACTCTGAGGAAAAAAAAAGAAGAATAAAACCTCAGAAACCATAACTACTTAAGATAATTTTACAGAAATAGAACGACGATGAAGGGGTTTTCCTTTTTCTATGACAGTAGGATTAAAATTTAAAGACTAAAGATAGAATAAACACTACAAGTGCAGAAAAGGAAACAATAAATAAAATCTAGCCTAACTAAAAGAAGATGAAACATGTAATTGCTCTCAAGAAGGATCACGAAGAAGAATCAAATGGATTCCATCCATTAGATCAACAAGTAGCCGTCAGATCTTCCTCTATAGCAACATTAACCAGTGACGGCGCAACCAGAATCTTCGGTGAATTTTACGACAAATCCAAAATTTTGACTGACCTCCAGCGACTTGGGTATCAGAAGAATGAATTCCGAAACTAAATATCATCTCAAATAGGAGGAACAGACTAACACCATACCAGGCATTGTCGGAGGGGAAGCGGTAATCCAGACCGGAGATATCTTCGGTGGAGCAAAAAGCAGAGAGAAGAAATAGGTGCAACGCATGTGTAGATGTCTCCCTCCTACCTCAGATATCTTCACCGTTGAATTCAAAATTGCCACATGTCGATCATCTGGGCCGTACTAAAAATCGTGTAGCCCAAAGGTGTGGAATTGACGAGCCCGATCCAATCCATCTCAACATTTTCATGGCTGAATGATAAAATTAGAAAATATTAGATGGAGACCAATAACTTGTGAAAATCCAATTCTGAAGAAGCCCATTAACAATACCTATTATGAAGAAGCCCATTAACAAGACCTACTATAAAAAAGCCCATATATTTATATTAAAAAGTTGGGTAAAGTGGCCCAACATAAACCCTCCCAATTATTAATAAGCTGGGTGGCCTCTCTAAATCAAGGCACGAAAGTCGCGTCTGGGAGTTACGAATATAAGGCGATCTTGAATCTTCTATAATCTATACGATAAGCATAAACTCAAACTCAAACTCGCACTCGCACTCGCGCTCGCAGACCACCACCGGAGGAAGCTGCCTCCAAACTTTGACGGTGAAAAAACCCGGAGAAGAAGAGACTTAACTATTGGAGATTAGATTAGGAGGACGCACAGATTAGTGTCCACGGGGACTCCTCTCTTGGACGGCTTCAATGGCAACTTCCCTTCATCTCGCAGCGCCGCTTTCTCATAGTAACAGGTACCAGTGAATAGTATCTCATTTCTCTTTGCTTTAAGGAAATTCAAGTTCAGAAATCCATCTCATGCTCCCGAGTTTTTATGGAGCGAGTCTGGCCTGAATTTGTCTAGAACATATATTTATCAGTCTTCTTCTCTTTCCGTTTATGAGAAATTATGGATTGTTTGTACATAATTGACAAAGAAAATGTGTTAAAATCCAGAGGTCTAAATCATAATGGTTTTTCTTGGCCTACCGATTCCTCTCAAGTTTGGTAACTCACTTTGTTCTGCTTTAATATTTCTGTATTTGGGTGCAAACTGATGTTTATTAGTTTCCATTCTGTTCACTGTGACTGAATATGAAGGTGTCAACAATCAACGCATGAGGGATTTAACTGAAAAAACAGAAAATAAGACTTTGTATGAGTAGGTTTAGGATGGGTTTCAGACCTTGGTTTAACCCCCTCACCCATCCCCTTCCTTTCTTAGAAAAGTATATTCATTTAGTAGTTATGTTGCGTGCACATGACAAATCCATGGGAAATTTGACTAATAAAACTGGAATGCCTATTGTAGTTTCTCCACTGAGCTAAGAAATGCTTGCTTTCTTATATTATCCTTAAATTCTTCTTTATTGTGTGTTAACTTCTTTTTCCCCCTTGATTCAAGTGGGGTTTCTTTGGCTTATTATTGTGAGCTTCCAGAATGACCTTAATCCATGCTCTTATGTGGAACTTCTGTTATCATAGACGTCTTACCCCTTTTTGTTTCCCCATTTTTTTTCAGGGAGGGCCAAGTGCGCCTTTATACGCATTTGAACCATTGGCCAAAAAACATTCTGTATTTCTCTGTTCGCCTCAAAAGTAAAAAATTTAGTTCCAAGCTTTATTCGATGCCCTGTAGAACCATTGCTCACCCTACTTCATTGAGATGCTTTACAACAAATGGTTCAGAAGAATTACGAGGTCATGAGAAGGATTTTGTTTCTTCTGGTGTTTCAGCTCCAAACTACTTGCAAAGGTTGGCATTCACATTCCCAAATGGATATTTACAATCATGAATAATGTGCTGCAGATGGTTTTAGCATAATAAAAATTTGACCGTCGGTTCATTTGTAATGCTTATTATCTAGAGGAGTTGTGAAGTTTGATTTTTTTTTTTTCTTTAAAGATATGAGTACATTACCATATAACACCCTCCTCTGAAAATAAATAAATAAATAAATAATAAAAAATAATTAAAAAAAAAAAAAAGAAAAAACTTATTATAGTCTTGTAAGTTTTGGCCACTATGTCTTTAGTAAATGATGGCAAAGAGGAAACTATTGGGTTGAGTATTCTGCTTTTAAGTTCTTTAGCTTTTGTGCCGTTAGGAGCCTGCACATTCTTACATGGTTGAAGTGGGATTTTTTGCATTTGACACGAAATTTAGTGATTCTTCCATTGCTCTGTGAGTAGAACTGATTTTGACATATGAAATCTTCAAAGAGTGTTTGGAAAAGGTTATATTGTTGGTTATGGCTAGCATATCCTACCATGGGAATGTGAAAGATTGGGACAAATTGATAAAATGTACGAAGTTCCATCTTGAAACTGTAATTCTTGACAAGTTTATTGTTAACAGGCCTAACACTTTGCTTGATAGCTCAAGTAACCCCCACATCCATGATATGAGTGATTATGAGAGAGAGATGCAGGACTTCTTCATCGAGGTCAAAACAATGCTTAAGAAAGGGGATATAAATGACGCTGTTGATCTTCTTCAAGCAAATTATGAAGCAGTTAAAGAACAGATGGATGCAGGTGTTAAAGGCATGGAGCAAGCTGCTATTCTTGACATCATAGCTTTGGGATACATGGGTATTGGGGACTTCAAGCTTGTTGAGCGCCTGTTGAATAAGGTAGTTTCCTTTAATTTATGCAACACACGATAATTTAGAAGAATTAATCTGCATTAATCTCAGAAGAGAGTGAGTACTAGTAGTCAGCTTGTATAACCCCTTAGTTTTTCCAGCTACTCTTCCATTTTGTTAATTTCTCCATATACATAAGACATATGAAGACTCCCAAATGGTGTTTGTGAAAATGCTGGCTAGCATTAAATTTGGGGACCAAAGATTCAAATTGGGCATTGTGCATGGGTAAGGGGTGGGGTTATTGTTAGTGCCCACTTTTCTAAGAATTTTTGAAGAACCAATTTATTCTTTAGGATGCCTTTTATCTGTATGAGAAGAAAACATGTTGGGTTCCTCATGGGCATGGAAGGTTTGATTTTTTCATTTTCAAGTACTGAAATTGAGAGCTGGTTGTGGCATTTTCGTTCTTCTTCAGGGAATTGGAAATGAACCATAAAATATTTTATTTCCTTTCAATCGTTTGTAGCAGATTGTGAATTCATGTGGTCTCCTTTTAGAGATAGGGAGTTCATGTGAATTCTTCTTTCTTTGAATACTCATGGTTGATAATCTTTAGCTCTTATTATGAACTACAGTTGAGTGAAATTGTTAGCAGTATGAAGAATGGTGAACCACTTCTCGATTCAGTACTGATGCATATGGGAAGTATGTATGCAGCTTTGGGGAAATTTGAAGATGCATTGAGCGCGTACAGAAGGGGTCTTGAAATTTTAGAGATTATATTTGGTATGTGCCACTTCTAGTGTTTGACAAATGACGTTTTTGCATGGTCTTGTTTCAAAGTCTATTAACAAACTTGAATTCTTGATCATGGCATTGTGTTTTATGCATGTAAATGCCTCTTGGATAACATTTCTCCACAATAGCTACCTTTGATGCAATTGTGTGCTAGCAGTCTTTTCTAAACATTGAGAAAAATATGTTAACTACTATTGATTAAAAGTTATTATGTTTCACACTGTAGGAAAGCAGAGTCCTTTTCTTATTGTACCACTTCTGGGGATGGCAAAAGTGTTCGGTTCTATTGGAAGGGTAAAAAAAGCGGTAGAGATCTACGATCGAGCATTGAATATTTTGGAAACAAGCAGAGGTGCTGAAAGCGAAGATCTTGTGTTGCCTTTATTTGGTCTTGGTAATCTTCTAATCATGGAAGGAAAGGCTTCAGATGCAGAAAATTCTTTTAAGAGGTTGGTGTGTCCTTCTACATACATGGTGGTTAATCTTCGCTTTTCAGGCATTCTAAATTCATCCCACTTTTCCTTTTTCTTTCTAGAATTTTAAGCATATATACCAAATTATATGGAGAAAATGATGGAAGAGTAGGAATGGCTATGTGTTTCCTAGCTCACGCCAAGTGTGCAAAAGGCAAGTTTTCTTAGGTCCTTATTTTGCATATGGGTAGTTCTTTTCTTACCTCTATATACCTCTAATATTAAGGGACAAATAGGTCATCTGTTTTCATGATAGGAGTTCATGCTACCTTGTTTTTCAGGGGATGTGGATGAAGCTATACGTTTATACAGAAAGGGTTTACAGGTCATGAAGTATTCAAAGTACATGGATTTAGATGATGATATTATGGAGAAGATGCGGATAGATTTGGCTGAGTTGCTTCATGTTGCAGGAAGGTGAGGATTCATTTTATATCAGACATTATTAGGCAATAATGGATCTCTGTGGTCTATATTATGCTTTCCACCTTCCCCCCCCCCCACGGGGGGGTTCTTGTTTATGTTTGTTGACCTTCATATGGAGAAACCTGAGTGCTTGAGCACCATGAGTTGACAAACATGTGCTTGCATAAACATCAAGTCATCAACATGACAGTTTGCTGGTCGATTGGGTTTTTTTTTTTTTAATTGTTCATGGTATCATTTCTGGGTTCCTTAGTCTCATGAATCTCCTCTCATTCAAAAACCTTGTATTGAGTTGAAAATTCTACAGCCCTGGTGCTTAAGGCTTTTGGTTTTCTTCTGGAGGTTGTTGAGCAATTCCTTTACTTCATGATCCCATGAAAACTTTGTGAGGAGACTCCTCAAGTTGAGAAATTTCTTGTGTATTTAATTAAACAGGGCAAAGAAATGAAGGGTTCAATCTCATGCTTCCAGCTTACCTATCCAACCTAGAAATGAAAAATTAGCTTGTAGGCAATCTGTGTCATGCCTCCGAGCTCTAGTTTTTACAGTCAATAGATTCTTTTTCTTTTAACTGTTGATAGGTAACTTCATTTTTCTCTTCCATGACATACTTTTTGATCTTCCTCAGAGAACATGAAGGACGAGAGCTACTGGAGGAGTCCTTGCTGATAGCTGAGAAGTATAAAGGAAATGAGCATCCCAGTTCAGTGACCCACCTTTTAAATCTCGCAATCTCTTATTCACGCTCTAAGAAGTTTGTGGAGGCTGAGCGCTTGCTGAGGACAAGTCTACGTATCATGATGAAATCTGTGGGTCCTGATGATCAATCTATAACTGTTCCAATGTTGCATCTTGCAGTTACTCTATACCATTTGAAACAGGATGAAGAGGCTGAGCATCTTGCTCTAGAGGCTATACGAATACGTGAGGAGGCATTTGGAAAAGAATCTCTCCCAGTTGGTAAGTTTGTATATTTTTGGTATACAATGAATTGATTTGGTATTTTTCTCTATGCCTTTCACCTCTGTTGAATGTGGCGTGAAATTCAGTTTGACTGATACAGATCGGTTTTGATCATTTGCCTATGGTACTGTGAATGTGTGGTTTGCAGGGGAGGCTCTCGACTGTTTGGCTTCCATCCAGTCCAGATCAAGGAAAGATGATGGTGAAGTATTTGCTCTGCTGAAGAGGGTGTTGAGCATCCAAGAGAAAGAATTGGGCCACGAGAGTGAAGATGTAGTGATTACTCTAAAGAAGTTAGTTTTTTATCTAGACAAACTGAGCAACAAAGATGAAATTTTGCCTTTGCAGAGAAGACTATCCATGCTTAGAACCAAATATAAGAAGTATGTTAAATCGTAGTTCCATTGTATCATAATTCCTTTCTTAGTTCATAAGATTAGGGTTAAACTCAATCAGTTCAACTGGATTATAAGATAACATGATCTCTGGTCTGTCAAATGCCATTCCTGTAAAATAATCACTGCTCATAGTTTTTGAGTCTTCTGATGCAATGGCCTTATCCTCTAATATATGTTTAATAAATGAAAGTATATCAATATTTGCAATCTGCAAAGCCACTAGTATTAAGGGCTGGAAAAAAAGAAATTTCTTGTTTCAATTATGGATCTCCCTAATGGCTTAATCCCCATCTCTTTCTCCCTCGCCCACTATAAAATCCAATCACAATGCAATGGAAATTCTTTTGGATCATAACCCAGTACTGGTATTGTGCCATCGTCTAAGAAAAAATCAATTTGATCGAACATCGCATCGTCAATGGGGGAGATGGGAAGTTGGCACTGAAAATCCATCAGAATCCTCAAGAGTTGATTCTTTCGTTCCTGTGATTCCAGAAATTGGGTTCTCATCGATTCCAGTTGAAGCTCCAGTTCTTGAACTTGTTTCTGCAGGTGAAATATGGCTCCACTGATCCCGTAAACTGGGTCCCTCAGCCTTGCACTTGCTTCATAGACTATGCTCTTCACACAATCTTCCCTCTTGCTCTCCTCTACCATCTGAGATCACCACCACAACAAAAAGAAAAAGCTCAATCTCATCAGAAACTTTCTCCGAAAGGAAAACAAATTTTAGCCTATACTGAAGCCTGTAATCTCTACTTGATGATAACAACAAAAAAGAGAGAAGAACAGGTTATTCACATTTCATTTTTGATGGTCAAAGGCGAATTGAAGGCTTAACAGTGGTAATTCTAAAGAAAGGGAAGACGAAACACTTCACCTGCAGCATTTTCATAACGTTGCTAGCACCGAACACCTTGTGAACGACAACGAAGTTATCAGCTTCTTTAGGAGGGAAATATGGTGCCAACAAACAGTCACTCCCACATCTCCGACGAAGCATCCTACAAGCGGCACAGGGCTGGCTAATCTTCGCCGGTGCCTTTGCAGGCACTCCCATAACCATGGATATACTTGAAGAGCTTCAGGGTTTGATAAAGTTGGAAGGCGTGAGTGATCTTATGTTGTATATATAGAAAGAAGAATAGGCCGCCAGAAGGTCTAAAGCCTAAACTCCCAACTCCCATGGATGTTGACATTAATGGACTGTTTGTAGTGCATGGGGGAAGGCTTAAAATTCAAAGGTTTTTTAAGTGGAAGGGAGTTTAAGGTGGTGGCCGCCACTTGACTGGTTTAATGTAGTTGTACATGTATGTTGAAAATTTTGGTTTCTGTTCCCTACCCGTCTGGACTCTCTACAGTAATATCACCCATGGATTCTCTCCCTACTGTTACAAAGAAGTACTCAAAATTAATGAATTTAATTGAGGCTGATCAGACTCTAATGGTGGGAAGTTTGAGCGAACTTAACCCCATGAACTTCAAGGGGAGGGAACTTCATACCATATCAACCCATACTAAATCCCTTTTGTAATCAATGTGAAATTAACCTTATATGACTGATATGGAATTGTAACAAAAATGATGTGCCCATGTGTGTTTCTTTCTTCTTTCAGGAATTTGGAGATGTGAATCCTCCATTGTGGTAGTCAACAATCGTCAGAGATCATAATAATGCAATAAGCAGAGGCAAAGACAAAGCAGAGGCCGTCCTAAGTACCCATGTCTTACATTTGGCAGATTTATGGGCTCCTGGCGGATTAGAGTAATTAATTCCAAGTTGGAAACCCCTCTCACCCCCAGCCACCACCACCACCACCATCACCTCGATCACACCATGCCAGTAAAGGTCACTGAAGACTCTTCAGCTATGAAACGAGACCAGAAGATAATCTGATAACTCAGTGCCAAAGTTTGACCCACAAACATGGAAAATGGAGCATCAGGATTAGACTTTTCCTTTCCTCATCTTCTTCTTTTTGGTGAACAAACAAGACACCTTCGCTTCTTCTGATGGTGACTCTGGTTGTGTATTGAACTTTATACTGACAGGTTTCTCTGTGGCCGGGCTTGCTGTTGGGAGTTGGGAACTTGGGACAGTGCAGTTATTTGAGAAAAACCTTTAGATCATATTATAAGGTGAAAATGCTGACCTCACCTCGACTGTGATGCCACACTGTGATCATATTATATGCCAAGTGAAAAACCATTTCAACCCATTCTCATTCTTTTTTTCTTCTCTCCTAATTTGAGCTCTGCAACTTACTGGCCCATAGAAAAAGTGGGCAGGAGCAGGACACAAGTATTTGATTTTGATGAAATTTTCTTTGGAGAGGGTCTCTGAGCAAGTTGCATAGAGGAGTACATCAATGAAATGCAACAAAATAGTATATTGTCTATTAGAGGGCAGAAAAATCATTTTTTATTAGAAGGAGAGATAGCTAGGCCGGAGATGCTAGTGGCTTAGAGAACTTTTTCTTATTTTTATTTTTTTTTAATAAGATTTTCAAAGATGAATGTCTATAATATATGTAGAACCCGTCATCAATCCTATTTGTTCATGTATCCCCGTGTGCCAAGAGAGCACTATGGCATTGGGACGAAGATAAAAATACCAAATAAAGAATAGGGAGACAAAATGATACCTGATTGCTTGGCTCCTGCACCAGCATGGGGGCCAATGAGAGCATGTATAAAGGTATCCAACAGGGGGCAGGGGGATCATTTCATCGCCCGTGTCTGGGCACAGCAGCGCCGACCAAGTAGTATTCTTTTCATAGTAAAATTCTCTTCTATTCTGGGGAAAAAAAAGGGGGGGAGGGGTGGGGACTGGGCAGTAGATATCATTGGTGATGCATTGTGATCTGTTTACACGTAGAACATCTATCTATAATCAACCATGCATGCATCAATCAATCAATCACTGTTCATCCTTAGCTCAACAGTTCAAGTCTTCCAGACCCAGAGAGCAAACTGGAATGGGCAACTTTTTCTTGTATATGCTAACATGATAATCTTCCCCTGTTTGAAACTTGATTTAATTTGAAGAAGAAAGTTTTCCTTCAACTTGAAAAGAAAGAGGAAATTCTATCCGAAGAATTGTGCAGTCCAAGGATGAAAAATTAGGCATAAAATGGAAAAAAATGACAAAATGTTCAAGAATAATATGGCCAATGTATAAAATATACAGAAATACAAGTCATCTAGCATGATTTTTCCAAAATTAGATATGTATGAGAAATTGAGAATGGTAAACGAATTTGTTAACTAACCCTTCAACCAAGGATAGTGCTTCAACTCTATCCAAAAAAAAAAAGGGGGGGG
>NC_056562.1:38933517-38938111 GCF_013358625.1 Macadamia integrifolia | reverse complement strand
GTGTTGCACTCACAAGATAAGCCAGTAGTTTCAGCATTGGATCACAGTCAGATTGGAAAGTGACTTTTTTGTATGTATATGTAGCCTTTCCAAGTCAAGTATAGTCATGAGTCAACACAACTATTAGACTTTGGTATTGGGAGTTTTCTGTGGAAAACAAAGGATTTTGAACTGCTGCTTGTAGTCAGTCCAAATCAAGCAATGAAAAAAAAATGGCCTAACCAAAACTGATGGTAGGCATGCTTGTTTGGCTTATCAGTACAAGAATTTTGGAGATTTTACCTTGTACCTGCTTGCTTGCTTGTATTAGGGGAACTTCTATACTATTTTTATGGACTTTTTTTTTTGACTTTAATGTCTCTTTCTTCAGTTTTAGTCTAGTCTAATTTGGATTTCAGGCACTAAGAGAAAAGAATTTTGGGCATATGTTAAATCTGCAAGATGATGACATTTCAACACTCCCAAACAGGGATTCAAAAATCGGAATCAGTCAATCCTGATTCTGCGGTTTTTTAATATGCAGATCCATGTATGGAATCTAGGGTTGATTATGGCTGATTCCTATCCGATTCACACCTTGCAACTATGAACATTCTCAATGGAATGCTAGTTCCAACAGTCAGTTGGGAATGGAGGATAAATTAGAGATAAGGTAAATATTTTGCTGTTTACTATTTTGTTTTGGCCTTATTCCAATCCTTGAAGAAGGATCTAATTAATACAATTTATTGATGTCAGTCCCTATGATCTGAGAAACAACTTTAAATCAATTTCAATCCATCCCTACTCAAAACATGAGCAGTATCTTCCAGAGATGAAAACACAATCAGATTCTTATTTGACTGATTATCGCTCACTTTTGTAGTATATAGTGTATTATTCCATATTTATATAATCAGCCATGCACTCTTGAACTGTAGTTTGAAACCCATAAGATTTTTCAGATTTTAAGATGGTAACTTCACTGACCAGAAAAATGAATTTGACTACATGAGCAGGCCAGGGGGTAAATGCTAGCTGAATTTTCCTGTCCCAAATGGGGAATATTTGTTATTTCGCCTTCCTAGCACTTACAAGTTTTACTACAAGTATACCTGCTTTACAACGTGGTTCCTCCTGAATCACCTGAGCTCTCACAAGAGCAGCCAAAGCTGGGAACTATGCCATGCAGTACCAACAGTCTGACCAAACGTCCACCAGATGATCTCAAGACATCCATACACTCATTGAAGTCAGTATCACAAGCCAGAGAAATCCACTCATGTTCGTCATCTAAATACTTGATATCAAATGTACCCACCTCCAACTCCAGCCGCTTTGCCAATTCCTCCTCCAACTCGACCACACCAGAAGTCAGAGAAAGCCGAAACCTAAAAATATCAACTCCGTAAGTTACCTTAAAGTTAACTGTTCCAACATCTACGGTAGTTGCAACATGTGGCATCTCGTGAGTTGGAGCCAGGGTCTTCTGTGAAACTTGATCAGGACATGGCAGTTTGATATAACTAGATTCTGGGACCTGCTCGTCCTGACAAAACTCTTCTGTTGAACCACAGAGGTTTCTCAGCTCTTTCGAGGTTCCTGCATCCTCTATTAGCATTTCAGCCAATGGTGCTTGATGTTGTACGGTGATTGGAGCATCAGGGCCAGCGTAGGCCGTAGGTGGACCTGTGTCAGTCAGTTGAAATGCCAACGCTGATGATCTCTCCACAGAAACGCCTTCTGCAATAGAAGAAACGAATTGACCATTTAACTGAGCAGTTCCATTGGCAGGGCTACCTTGGCATGAACCGTGAGAAGTAGGGGTGTCAGTTCTCTCTTTTGCGGAACCAATTCTTGTTGTAGACACATCGGGAACCTTGCAACACTCCATGACAAACTCATTTTTCTCATGAATGAGTTCCTGCTGATCCAACAGTCCATTCCCATCAATTATTTGATCCTCTGCTTCACCATACCCATCGCTTTCTTCTGTGACATGGGTCGGTAACTGTGTCTCCCTTCCACCCTGGTCAGAAGGCTTAGAATGTGTCGGTTGTTGATTGGGTCCATTCACATTGGCAGGCCTAGAAAGGGAACTAACAGTAACAGGTGTTGGACTTTCATGAGAGCAGTCAGACTGAATGCACCTTCAGAACCTTGGGCAGATTCAATCACATGTTTCAGCTTGGTCAGAGAACGATTAACCTTGTTGATCTTGCGAGAAGGCCACCGGGAAATTCCATACTGCCTACAGATTCGTTTCATGGTAGTAGGGCAAACTGTAAAACCAAGAATCAGGTCAAGATCATAGCATTTCAATCACTACTACCAACCGATCATTATGTAAGAATTCAAGCTGTTGATATGAGAATAACATGTAAGCAAGATTACAAAGCAGCAGTGTTTTAAGCATAATATAAGATTTATAACTCAGATTCATCTCCCCACACCCCCCCCCCAAAAAAAAAAGAAAGAAAAAAAGATCAGGAGTTGGTCTGAATTTCCCCAGTGCCTTTCCACTGTCAATCCCAAGCCGGAAGCATAAAACTGGGAGTCGGCATTCAAAACCTCTAGCAAACCAAAGTGGTGTGAAGGCCTAATGAATCCAGATGATTTGTTTCACCAATAGTTGCTTCCCTAACCAAGTAAATATGACCTTTCAAAACTAAGCTTGAGAGTTTCCCCTCAGAACAGGAACCAATTCCTGGAATGTGAAATCAGCTCTGTGAGGCATTGAGGGACTTTTACTATTGTTCAGTGCTGCAAACTTGGCCAATTCAGCTCCTATCTCAAAGATGAGTCAGTTATAGTAGAGTTGTGAGGCTCTCCAGCTTATTTGACTAGGAAGGCTGAATCAATATACCATTCATGTTGTCACCGATATCAGCCATAATCTAGAAGAGTTGGGCAAACAAGGGGCTGGTACTAATGGAAGCAACTCACAACCACACAACCACCCAACCTAAATCCAGACTGATTAATACTTAAGGTTATCCTGTTAGCTCGATCATTAAACAAGCTGGGCTTGGGCATGGGCCCCAGACGCAATGAACTAGTCTATCAGCTTCAGTTCCAGCCATAGCCCAACCCACACAATTTGCGGTGGTTTGTGCATGTCCAAAATAGGCCATTATATACCCGGCCCCTATTTATCTAGTAAATAGGTGGGTTTGGAGTGGACATAAAGCCTGAGGCACCCTTGTTCAACTCGCTCGGTTGTCACCCCTTGGTTGGGATTTGATGTATTGTGGTGCACATCCGATTACCTAGATGGGATAGAGATCTTTTGTCCCCCTATCTGATGCAATGTTGTCAATGTAAATATATATATAACTCACCACCAAGAGTCTTTGCAGCATCTTTAAGACTACCAGCAAAATATTGTTGAAGGACCTCTAAGCTGATTGACTTCTCTGTCTTGCCATTACTCCTCTCCAATGGTTTCTTTATGGTTTTGTTGTCTAACAAAGTGACAGCAGTGCAGCTTTCATCATAATTAGCCAGACTCTCTTCATCCTTCAGAGCAGAACTGTCTACTATACACTGTTCTAATGGATTTGGCTGCACCATCTCCACCATATTTGGTAAACCATCATGCCCCATAGGGGATTTAGTGCTAGGGAACACTTGAATACATTCAATTTTGGAGTTGAGTTTCTCATCTGCACACTTTTCAATAATTTCAACAGATCTGCTCTCCACTTCCATTTCACTCCCAGAAGCAACCCTTAAACTCCGGAACTGCTGCCTCATTGTTTCCAATATAGTATCTAATAAAGCTTCTTGTTCTCTACAGTCTGTGATGCTTGGTGGAAAAAAAAACTCCAGAACATAATTATCACTGCCTGTGTGGGCACTCCTTAAGCAAATAGCAAAGCAGCTCGTTAAGCCAAATATGCGTGCATAGTGTACCAGGGGGTACTCAGTTTTGCTGAACTGGGTGATATCCCTGGAGAAACACGACTTAAGGGATGCAAATGCCCTCCCCACCACTCCCTGCCCTTTCTGCAAGTGATGCTCAGCACAAGCATCACGGAAACCCCACATGTGTGCATCTACAACATAGAATGCTACGTCAGTTGACATGCAGACTTCCCCCATGCAGCTTCCATCAAAGCTTGTACAACTCTTCTTTACACCACCACCATTGGCTAGAACACTGCGATGCATGCATGGAACCCATGTTTGAGCCAAAGGAAATTTGTAGGTCTCACACACGAGGGTTAATAACTCTAAGATTTCAGCCATGGCATGTTGGCGGCCTTCATTGCTCATCTGTTTCAATGACAAAGCCTACGATTAATGGAGGGGGAAATGGCAGAATGATAGGCGTGATATTTGGGACAGAGTAGCAACTCACCTGCATATTTGGATGATCCAATACTTCAGAACTTTTCAGATTTACTGCCTGAAGAGGTAAATAAAATTATGTTACCAACAAGAGAAAAAAATAGATATAAGGTGAATAATAAACAAGGAGCACAACCACACAAGGATAGAAACACACAGGAAGTATCAGTAATTGTTCTAGTATCGAGTCAATATAATCTTCTCCTCTTTTCTTTTCTTTCTTTCTTTCTTTCTTTCTTTCTTTTTTTCTTTCTTTTTTTCC
>NC_056562.1:38932959-38933497 GCF_013358625.1 Macadamia integrifolia | reverse complement strand
TTTTTTTTTTTTTTTATGAAAAATGGTTACTTATCAGTAGGAGGAGAAGAAGAAGGCCTATGATTTGTGGACATGGGGCTCAAGTGCCACATGCTGACAAATAAACAGAATGGATGCTATTAACATATGCCACTCTTTTCTTTAATTCACATACATATTAGGATGATGATAATTTAGTCACAGTTGTAAATTTGAAAAAAATATATTGTACGCTCTTTTTCACTCTAGGGGTATTGATGGTGTCTTAAAAGTATTGAACAGGTAAAAGTAAAACAGAAAAGTGCAAAAACCTGCCAAAAAAGGGGGGCATAAGTACGAAAATGCCATAGATGACATTTAATTCATTCAGTACGTCAGATGAGAAGCCTGAAAGTTAAAGGTCCTTATTTCATGACATTCCTGCACTATTAGGCAGTAGCCTTCATCCACAAGACTCAACAAGAGATGCAGGGAAATTAACATGTATTTTCACTCCATTGTTTAAACTGTATTTCTTTCCATGTACTTCCCCACCACCCCCCCCCCCCCAAAAAAAAAA
>NC_056562.1:38932381-38932939 GCF_013358625.1 Macadamia integrifolia | reverse complement strand
AAAAAAAAAAAAAAGCGATCCACAGACATATCCTGCTGAGTTCCAAACACTGTTTACACTAAGGTCCCCAATATGGAGGCTGTTTTTTAGGAAATCATAGGATTCTTTTCCCCAATAATACGTTCACTTTTTGTTGAAGAGGGCAGAAAAATGTTATTATTGAATATATATTAGACCCAAGAATATGAAAGACTCAACCAGGGATATCATCTATCAAGATTATGTTCACCATAACCAGCCAGTAGATTCTGCAGAAGATCAGCCGGTTTGATGCAAGAAAGTACTCAATTAAAGAAAATAGTATAACAAACTAATCCCTAAAAATTAGATACTGAAGAGCCAACTAGGTTTCTCAGGTCACCTACCAAGAAGGCCGTCACTTAAATCAGAGTACTTTAAATCTAATATATCAGTAACAACCCTAGCACAAAATCCAGATCTAACACAAATGTCCTTCTGAATGAGCTAGAGAAAAACAAACCTAGTGTCACTTAATAAATGCAATCATATTGCAGCTCCAACTAAATCATTCTAACATGATATTTTTTTTTTTTTTTG
>NC_056562.1:38922071-38932361 GCF_013358625.1 Macadamia integrifolia | reverse complement strand
GGGGGCAAAGGAGAGTTGAACTCATGACCTCTTGACCTCTTCATTGTGAGATATTGGACTTTACCAACTCAGCTACCCCCTTGGAGTATTTTTACAGAAGTTCTTAGATATGTTTATGCCAGTAATCTTATCTCAGCAACAAATTTACACTTTAGCACAATTAACAGAAAGGAAAAATACTTTGTTCAAAATGGGGTCTCACCACTCAAATTGGCAAAGGATGTTTGTTCTGGGTCACGGAATAAGGCAACTCTCCTAACCCCATAATCTAATGCTTAGAACCAGATACTTCCATCAGGAGCTTTAGTCTCCATTTTGGGAGTTTAAACACCGGGACGAGGAGTTATGTGATTTGCTGTACCTTTTCAACAGTTTCATGTTTGATTTCAACAGAACAAGCTCCCAGCTAAACAATAAATGATTGTGATTATCGCCCAATAAAGTAATGACAGAGGATTAACTTATTGACGAATCCTTCTCGGGGAAATCGATGAATAAACAGTGGATCAGTAATTTAGGGATCAAGGATCAAATACTTTAAACGAAATACTTTCATTTTTGTCTACTAAAAGCAGAGCTTGTAAGTCTTAGGATCCATGCCTTAGGGTTATGCATCGTTTTGTACAATCCATGACTCTGCACATTTAGCACTTGAGACATGATATCAAGCTCACCATCCTTCATGATGAGAAGTGAGAACTAATTATTAGATCAAGAAAAACCTAAAATCTTCCAAAATAATACTAGTAAGAAAGAATGACAGGTTATTTTAATAAACAAAGAAATCATACACAACTACAAATATTCAGATGAGAAAAGCACAAACCTCAAGAGCTTTGCAGATTTTATCAACCTCAGGAGCATAATTAATCTTCTGTGATGTCATTATAAGCTCAAGCACACCAACACAGGACTGCACAGAAGGTTCAAAGACCGGCAAAGCCAAGGTTCCCCTGACGTTGTGGTGCAAAGCATGATCAAGTCGTCGATACTCTTTGCTGCTGTACAACTGCACATTTGGGGTCCATTCTGGCAATTTTTGCCAGAAAACACGGCCAGGTAGCCCCAGATCCTCATCATTCTCCCCGTCCACACAAAACATATACATAATAGAGACTATTCTAAACTGAAGAAGACCATTACTATGTGGATCGAGAACAAAAGGTTGCCCGGAAGTTGTCAATACATACCGGTCCCCAATCTTTACAGGTGCCCAAACCTGAGCAAGAACATGTTCTGTAGATTCTTTGATGTACCGAAGCGCTTGCATCATCCTCTCTTTGATCATGTATCCTTCTGGATTCTCTTGCAGCACCAAACCAAGAGGTACTGGAAGGAGACTTCTGTTATAATCACCAGTCACAGCATTACCAGTTACAGAATCAGGATTACCTGGATATTGTGAAATTCTTTTGTCATTAATAAACTGGTGACAGTTGAAACTAATCAACACGACAAAATTAAACCATCAAAAGAAACGACAGCAACATGATGAATCCGATCAAAGACAGAAAAAGAAGAGTAGACATAAAAGGAAGAGAAAAAAAACACAACAAATCGGCAAAAAAAAAAACTCACCTAAATGGATTCTTGCCCAATAAATAAGACCAAATTTGTTGGTTTTCTTCTCAAATTTATGTAACATGTGGTAGAAAAACCAAGGTGAGGCATATTGTAGAGACTGGAAAATGATATTCCAGTACCAAAACTAAGAGTATTATCATTGAATTAAAATTTGGATTTTAAAGTGATAATTAGAGTAGGGTGGAGTTATGGAAATTCCTGAATCTAGCGAAACAGCTTCCGAGCCGCCGATAGGAGAGGATCCAGGGCGGTGAGAATATTTCCTGAACCTTTGGAAAAAATTTCTAAATTTTCCGGAAGGAGTAAGGGGTTGTGGGGTGGTTCGAGTAGTAGCTAGAGTTGATAATATAGTGAGACGTATCAAGAGATTACTAAACTACACATAGAAATACATAAGCAATCCTTTCTGTTAAGCTAAAGTGAAGACCCAGTAGCTACTTCGGATTTCAAACCAGTAAGGAATCAACAAGACGAACAGAGAAAACTGAAAAACTTACATGGAAGAAATCCAGAGCATTCAGCAACCCGAGGAGCTCCTGCCGAAGAAGAATTGGTGTTGCGAGCAGTTGGGTTCTCGTCATCATCCAAGAAAGCCCACAAAGGAGAATAGGAACGGTCGAAGGACGAGGGCAGGAGAATAGAATTGGAAGACGATGAAGCGAAAAGAAAGGGGTTCTGACTCTGGGTCTGGTCCATCAGCCATGATGTGTCAAAATCAAGATCGAAATCCATAGTGGAATCTGTCTGTGTCGACTTTGAAGAGAAGGTCCCGTTTTCTTCTTCTTCTGGTTCCCACATTTTTCTCTTCTTCTTCTTCTTCCTGTTGGAGTTCTGACGAGAGAGGAGAAGGGGAGCGATAACCAGAGACCAGCACAGTCCGATTTTACAGAATCCATTGGTTGTAAAGTTGGACTACAGAGTTGGCTAGAGAAATTTGGCATTTTTTATTACAGAGAAACAATCAAAATATCAAATGCTGCACGTAATCAAGTACTCTTACTTACTTAATTGAGTTTTAATGGCAGTGATGGTTACTTAATTGGGCTTTCACATCAATTGTTTATTTTATTCCATTCCATTAATCAACTTGTTATGAACAGGAAGAAGAAAACCTTTACCCCAGAGTGGAAAATTGGAGTCTGGAGATGAAACAATGGAAATCAAAATTTTCCATGCAGAGAACCTGAGAGCTCTTCTTTAATCCCTTTAAGGAGCAAAGGCTGGTTTTCTTTCTTAATTTAAACATTGGCATTGAAATTTGAAGCCATTAAAGACAGATCCATTACTTGCAGTACTGTTTAACTTCATTTGTGGACTAAAAACCCACAAAAACAGAGAAGATCATAGTTCGTTTCCCTTTTTAATCCAACCCAAATTAGTAATCTGTGACAAAATTTTAAATGAAAAATGAGATTGATATATCTGTCTCGGACAACTTAAGAATAGGATGAGCTACGGAAAAGGTTGCTGGTTTGACCCTTCTATTATATCTTTCATGTCATTTAAAAATAGTAGTGTGTTTTTCTTTTCTTTTTTAAGTATTGCAATAAGTGTGGAACGGTGGATCTCCTTAGTGACCCCTCGTGGTCCCTTGTTTAGTCCTCTTGTGGATCTCCAGTCTCTTGTATTGCCCTTTGTGGGTCTCTGTGAGGCCCTCACCTTATATTTTATTTCTCATATTCAATCTTTTTATCTCTTTCCTCTTTCACTCCTATTTGAACCTTTTTAGTTTAATTTTATATGAATTTGTATAGTTGACCCATTAAGTAGGGATAAGGCTGAGTTTGTTGTTGCGAGACACTTCATCATAAAAATTCTTTCAGAACAAATCAAATACAATTGAGGAAATTGACCTCCCATCACGTTAGTATCTCTTCAGATTGGAAAGATACACTAAAGTAATGTAGTAGAAAAAAAAAATTCTTTTGAGGCATGTTCTTCCTCAACTTTGCCATCCATCTTTAGTTCTTATTTTTGTTATTTTAAATACTATATTATCGGATTATCATAAGCATCCAGTCTGTTTGTCATTGGTTTAAAATGTTATTTGAAAGTTCACGATCTAATTTAAATATTTAAAAAAGTTAAAATACTATAGTTGAATCTTAGCCTTTTAATTAGTGTCTTTTTTAAACTATAGATGATTTGATTTTAAATTGGATTACATAAAGACGTTTATCATAATTTAAAATGTTATATGAACAACCATGATTCAAGTCAAAATTAAAATAACACAAAAAATGTGAGGTTGAGCTATATCATTTCAGTGGAATCTTTTCTATAGATTTAAGAACTCTGAGCATTTTGATCATTTCAATATCATCCAGTAAAACTTCCTTAATATTGTCTGTGTTGTTTGTGCTTTGGTGCCCTAAACGTAGTTTTTAAATGGTTAAGTAACTCAAGTATAATTTATCAGTATTTTCACTATAATGATCACTATCTCATCCTTATTTTCACAGTAGAAGAGTGTTTACTGAAAATTTCTTAATTTCCAAGTACCTTGATTAAACAAAAATAAAAACCCTAAATTTGATATATGCATTTATTCATGAATTAAGGTTGTCTAGTTTACTTACGGCTCTAAGTTCTCTCTCTCTCTCTGCGGCTCATCTGTTTACCCACTCAACAACCAACTCAACTCACTTCCCTAGCTCACTTGTTGCAACTCAACAACAAGCTACCCGTTTACTGTTCCAGAGGGGTAGCTAAGTTGTGAGATAAGACGAAAGACTACAGCTTTGCTATATCATCACTCCCAAATTTAAGTGTCTCTTAGTTACAAGCATCGTTTAAGTAAACGCAATTGTTCAAAATCAGTAAAGAACTGTCCTAAACCCTAAAACTTTAAATCGAGAAGAAGAAACAAAGATTAATTTATTTTTGAGAAATTTATATCCACCACCCCTCGCGTTTGTCTCAATTACATCATCCCCCCTCTCGTTTCGTTTTTTACAATTAAACCCAAAAAACTAACACTATAAGAGAGGTGTTAGTTTTTACAATTAAAAAGATGATTTTACCCTCCTTCTTCAAAGTCGAACTCGTTCGTTCAGTCCATCTCTGTTTCCTATGAAGTCTGAATTGAAATCCGAACTCGCTGGAGAAGAAATGTTAGGGATTTTTAATGGCACAATATTTCTTCAACTGGTGTTATCGATTTCAAAACCAAGACATGCAATTATTAGAACTTCGCAGACCATTCCTTACTTCCTTACCATAACCCTAGCTCGGAAGTTAGGAAGATTGAGAAGATTTGTAGTTTTAGCAGAGAATGATAACGAGCTAAACAGAGAACCAGAGCCAAAGCAAAAAGATACTGGGTTCAACGGTCAGGGAAATTCGAGAAACAGTGAACGGAAATTTGAGAAACGGTGACTTGCCTACATTGAATTTCATATGGAGGGATCTGTTGGATCCAGATCCGGAGAACATCTTCGTTGTGGGACTAATGGGCCTCCTCACCTGGGCAAGCGTACAAGTCCTCTATCAGCTCTTCTTCATCTCCCTTGCTATCTTGGCTGCAGCTGTTTAGTACTCGTTCATTGCTGCATTCTTTGGGTAATTAAGTCATTTCGTTCAGTGATGGTCTCCTTTGTAGACTCAGAAACGCATGTATGTGGGATTGCATCTCAATAAATATTTGATACTCTCTATCTGTGTGTGTGTGTTATATTTTCCTCCTTGGATCTCCAATTTCTTCGAGTTGAGTGACCAATCTTGATTGGTTTTATTTGATTTTTTTCTTTTTTTCCCCTTTTCCTTTTCGGGAATTATTGGGTGTGGAATGGTGAAATTAGAGTGAGTAGCTCCATTTTTAATCAACTGGGTTTGTATTTTCATTCTATTTTCGTGTGATCTAAAATATTGGTTTTCGATTTTCCTTCCTCTCATCTTCTTAACTTATTGTTTGATGTATTTATTAAGCTCTTTCATGCGTTCTTCCACAAGGCCATCCACCATGTATCTCCTACACTTCTCCTCTGGAAAAGCTAAGGAACTATCATCACAATGGAATAATTGTATCCCCTATTCTCCATTCTCCAATCCCTTTTTTGGGTCTTGTCTCCTGTTGTAGATTTCAATGGAAGCCCAAACCTTTCTTTCTGGGTTTTGTTTGAACTCGGTGATGCCACTACTTCAAAAACTTGAAATATCAACAGTTGTAAGATTATTATCTTCGTCTTCTTCTTCCTTCATTGAATCGCAAAAATGGGTTACTCTCAAAACTCGTTACACTTCAAAGCTAGTTTCACCAAAAGTGAGAACTAGAAAGAGATGAGTGTAGAAACGCAGTAGAAGTGGTAGGGGACCTTACGGAAAGTGGGAAGGTTTCGGTTAATGGAATTTGACGGAAAAAGGGTAAAATGTGGTGCCGCCGGTGAGAGGTTTCACCGTGAACAACAGAGAAAGGGAGTAGTGGACAAGTATGAGATTTTAAGGCTGAAAATGTTCAGAGGGTAAAATGGTCATTGACTCAAGATGTTTTAGGTAAATATAACAGAAGGGTGAAATCATCTTTTCTGTTTAAAAAACTAACACTAGTCTCACGATGTTAGTTTTTTAGGTTTAAATGTAAAAAACAAAATGCAAAGGGGGATGATGTAATTACGACAAACATGAGGGGTGGTGGATGTAAATTTCCCTTTATTTTTTTTTAGTCTTTTTATACAATAAACTTCAAGTTTTTACTAAAAGAAATCATTTCATTGATTATGGCCACTTTCCTGGTTAAACCAAGAAAATAATGTCGAAAAATGAAGATCAAATATCAAGCAAGGCAATTCAGAGAAAAAAAAAAACATGAAACAAGATCGGTCTTGGTTGATTCAACTAATCCGATTCTAACTTCTTGAACCGTAGTTATAAGATTTCACTCTTGAGAAGATTAATGAAGAGTTGTAGAAGACTTCACCAATTAATGACATATTTACTTGCATATGTAAGATTGATTACAAATGTTAAGATACCAATTTTGTTATCGTTCAAAAGAAGAAAAAAAAAATTGATAGAAAAAAGAATTTTCTTATTGACACCTCTTAATACAACAATAACTTAACATTATGAGTCAATTACATGGATCTATCAAAAAGGGTAAAAGAAAGAAAAGGCAATATAACACTGTTGGGCCATCCCACCTATATGCAGTCAACAACATGCATCTTTGCCTTCCAAATTGCTCTATTTGATGTCATACTACTATCGAGAATTAGCTTATACATGTCATTCCTTACCCACTTATCAATGATTACTTATCAACACCTTTTAATATGTCAAATAATGTCATCATACTTTTTTGCCCTTTTAATATATCATAATCTTTTTTAATAGAAATCTTTTCATTAATTTACGCATTCCAAAAAGATAAACTTTTAACAATCACATAATGACAAGTGACTTTTAAATTATTTTAAAAACCCTTTTTTATACCCCTGTCATAATGGCCTTTCAAGAATTCATAGGCAATCAAAAGAAAGTTACATGTTCTACATAAATCTAGCTATAGAGGTGTCATTTAAACGGTCCCTTTTCCAAATTCAAAAATGCAACAGCCACCCAATTAAAACTGATAATGCTCATGCAGATATAGTGCATGTCTTTTTTTCTCTTCCGGATACATCAACAGTACATTTCTCATATCTATACCACAGAAACATTGTATACACCAAAAGGGTTTAATGGATGGGAGCTCTTCGTGCACACAAAGATCAAGTAAGCTACTCGATGTATACAACCCACCAGGGTAATGCTCACGAAATTATGATCGACACACCCATCGCCAAGCATCCACAGGCAACCCATGGACTCAATCGTTCACCTGTTTCAATATAAGAAAGGATATGTGAGGACTATAGCCAAATAAGAAAAGGATCCTTTACCCAAAAAAGCAGAGATTAACGAAAGGATCTATGAGGACCGTAAAAGCATACAAGTATAGGCAAGGAACTTCACTGCAACCTGTAACCAAGAATGAAGTACAACCTATCAAGAATTGTTTTTGTGTGTGGGGTACGTATGCATTTTCAATCATATCCTATTGTTCCAGTGTTTTATTGGGTCGGGGTCGGTGTTGGGGTCAGGGTTGGGCTTTTTTTTTTTTTTTTTTTTGGGGGGGGGGGTGGAAAGGGATAGATGCGTCCATCATAATAGTCGGTGGGTTCAACAGGATGCTTTAAATCAGCCTACACACTAAGTTTGAGTGTATGCCTGGGGAGTGGAAAAAGGAGAATACAATTTACCTGGCTTTAGAGTTCAAAAAGCAATAGCATGAATTGAGTACTTAATCATTATTAAACTATTGTCATTCTTTATCAAATTCTGTAATCCAAGGGATAGCGAGGAGGGATCTAGGAAATTATCTAATGCATCTGAATTAAAAGCTGAAGGATCTCTTGAGAAACATTATGGTTGAACTCTAGAACCAACTTCTGGCACCCTCAAGTCCCAAATAACAGATTACTCGAATCATCAACATCGTAACGAATGAATGCATCTTAAGGCTGGAGGAGCTGGACACTTGTATGCTCCGATATCATCAAAGCAAATTTCGTATCATACTAATCATTGATTTCCGTCTGAAATTATTGAACTTTTGGTTTTTGGCCCCTGGATAACAACTGAACCCACTGGAACTTAGCAATCAGTCTCTGATTTTGTCATTCCAGTCTGTTCTCAATCAATTTCAGAAATTCCATTAAAACCAGTACACTTCAACGTTGGCTCCATACTGGGACATCACTATAGCACCCTCTGCATGCCTTATTTGACCGTTTACGTGGCTTAAGGTATTTGAGGGCCCTGTAGTACCTAGGAGGAGAAAGAGATCATCAAGCAAGGGAAGCCCAGACCTCAATAGATGCTCAAAGAATGTAACTCTAGTACTCTGCAGTACCAAAATCCATTTATGGTAAAACTTAAAACACCATAATTTAAGGAATATGCATCATTGCCAAAGGTCTAACAAATGGGCAACTAATATACATATACATATACATACAATAAAATGACAAACTTCACCCACTTTTACTCCTGAAAGCTTTCATTGGGGAATCAAATGCTGAAATTTTATTTGTTGGGAGGAAACAGAATTGATCTCTAGAGGAAATTAACTATTAACACGGATAAAAAGAGTGGTGACAAAACTAAGATACAGGCAATCGGGCATCAAAGAGCATACCTATTCTGGCAGCCTTCCAAAAGAAACCTCGAAACCTGCCAGATCACAAGAAGGCAATCACAATACAATCCACTGTTCAACTATAATTATTTTGGAGAACTACATTTGGTGAGTCAGAACAGCAAAAGGGGTTTGGTCCTGCAAAAGAATCAGGCAAAGATGTCCAACATCTATCTTAAATTAGAGCCATCATCTGCTTGTCAGCTGGAAGTTAGTTCTACCAACTTCCTGCAAAAGCAGTTCTTGGCCTCCTACATTTGTTCGAGGTATTAAAGAAGGCCACCAAGTGTAAAATATTCTTCCAATCGTGTCAGTGCCAGAATCACGGCCAAATGAGGCCTTACAATTTACGACTTTGAATCATATCTAAAACACATAGACCTTTAGAAAAGCTCTATAGGAAAAGCAAATACAACAGAACCTGGAATTTTTATATACCTCAGTAAATAATGTATATCTCTGCTGTATAATATACCATGTATGGCAGAGATACAGTCACTCCAATGGTGTATCCTACATGGCTCTAGATGCTCCAAGTCTTGTGCAGAGTAAAAATAATAATATAAAGTTATCGGTTTGGAAAAATAATTATAAACACAACTTCAAGTTTTCTACCTTACCAAAAAAAAAACTTCAAGCTTTCTAAGAGAAATGGGAGAAGCCATCGAATATAAGGTCTATCAGAGTATCTGCCTGCTTCATGAACAGTTTATGTAGGAGGATATGCAATTGTTGCAACTGTTACTGTTATAATAAAAAGATCTTTCAGGACTCTTCCTACGCCAATAGACCCAGGCAAAAGCATAACTAGAATCAGCCCCAACTTGACCTTCAAAATTTGAACTTGTTACTTAATGCCTCCAAACAAAAGCATCCTCCCTTGGAGGGCGCAAGGTGCCTCAAGAACACCTGGCAAAGTTACGTTTAATTTCCTCATTTAAGAGGAAATAATGGATCCCCATTTTGTTAAAGTCAGAAAGGAATACAATACTGGTTTGTGATGTTTGTCCAGGTCAATAAAAAATAAATAAAAAAAAATCTGTCGATTTCAACCTCCTGATGATGGTGAAAAATCATGCCAACAGTGGGTGGCTTCAATCATCTCACATGTCAATACACAAAATTGC
Source organism: Macadamia integrifolia (assembly GCF_013358625.1). Classification (NCBI taxonomy): domain Eukaryota; kingdom Viridiplantae; phylum Streptophyta; class Magnoliopsida; order Proteales; family Proteaceae; genus Macadamia; species Macadamia integrifolia. The sequence continues at coordinate 38,922,473 of NC_056562.1, read as the reverse complement.
TCTTGTAGTTGATGGGAAAATTCGGAAGAAGAAAGACAAAAAAATAAAATAAAATAAAAATAACATGGTTTTTATTCTTTAGTATACACTGAGGGTTACTCTGTAACGATCTTCTAGTTGGTAGGGGGGGGGGAGTTTAAGAAAAGCAAGTGTTTCAAGTTGACATATTGAGGATGTGATGTAATAGAGTGCATGTTGAATGAATTACTATCAAACACTATAAGGAACACAAGCGTGTTTCAAATCACAGAAGGTCTAGATGAGGTGTCAGTGTCGAGTCCATACTCATCTGCTTTAGTTAATAGTTATAGATGAATTGACTCGGCATACATAGGAAGAAGTCCTATGGTAAACAGTTAACACTCTTTTCTAATGAAAAAGTTTGCTAGCTAATAACAACAC